>NC_133105.1:40593012-40861183 GCF_022965805.1 Primulina eburnea
CATCGAGATTGGCAGTAGCAGTGGTGGAAAAGAAAGAGATGGTTGAAAGTTCAAAAGAAGCAATTGAAGAAGTTTGGGAGCGGCTCATCTAGCTCCAGTGGCTCTAGTCCGATTATACTGGAGTTTATTGCAGGAGTTGCGGTGGGAGACATTCCCCAGAGCTATTCCATGGAGTGACTGGTCGGTGCAACTTCTGTAAAACAGCAAGGACACTTTGCTAGAGTCTGTCCACAGAAGGGTTCCCGAAGATTTCAGGGAGCAGGATCATCTGGGGTGGTGATCGAGGAACAGACCCAGGACATACTGGATGATACAGTGACAGGTACTGATCTTTATGATTAGATTGCATATGTATTGATTATACTAATGCATTCTTTACTATTATCTTTGACTGAGTTGCATTGTATACATTGTACCTGTTGAGTCTGTATTTACTGTAGTATTGATTCCTTACCTTTTTGGGGCAGAATTTGATGTCAGTGATATTCTGTAATATATTGTATACTGCAGTAAGTTGAGAATGAGATTGAGTTAGACTTGCTTGTACTTGTATTGTCTGATTGATGACTGCATGATTGATATTGATATATCGAACAGTACAGAGCTATTATAGAGTCTTGCCAGGAATGGTAAGATTCGTACCTGAAATGGCCAAAGAATGAATATATATGGTAGGATTCTTGATTTGAATTCCTTGATATCCGTATTATATATGATTCGATGATTATCGAAAGGAATGGAGTATTCCTCATATATTCAGTTGATTACTGAAGATGAGCCTATCAGGATTGATTTACTAGTGCAGGAAGTTTGCTATGTCTTGCAGATGAGATTTCAGGTTGGTCCTGTATCAGGAAGAGTGACTTCGGCCTTGATGCGATTCCAGGTATTGATTTCATTTTAGATTTCTTATAGACTGTAATTGATTGAATTAAGAGAATTGGATATCAGTTGAAAGATTTATGCCTGAAGGTTAGAGTTACATCTGATTATGTGTTTCTCTGGAAAATCTTCAGTTCTGTTTGTGGGTTGATAAATCTTGTGCTCGGAAGTGTTCTGATGATTTTATGCTCGATTTATCTATGACATTTTGATATATTCGCAGCATACGATTGAATGAATTGAACAGTTGAAAAATGATATTGATATTCTGGGAACTGAGATTGTTATATACAGAATTGTTCGGATATGAATCTCGATTGTAACCGATTGTATTCAGAGTTGTGATATCTGGAGACAGTATACTGATTGATTATAGCCAGTGAGACTGTGATCAGTGGCTGAGAACGATATTGAATATGGCAGATTTTCGAATGTTAGATTGCATTTTATGCGTAATTAATCAGTTTGCGTATGATATTCTGAATCTGATCTGATATTTTTATCATTCTGAATCCATGTTTAATACCGATTGTTATGAACCGTTGAGCTTATATACTGTTCAGTCGAGTCAGAACTAATTTTGAAAATTAAAGCAGTTCAGAAGGTTGATCAGACTGTTCAGAACTTGATTTTGTAGTCAGAACCTAATACCAGGTAGGTATTTTTCTTTAATTTATATTATTAACTGATTTGTTTGTGTCAGATGTTCGAATTAAAAATGACAGGTATTGTCAGATGCACATAATAGTAGATTCCGTACTTTCTGGTAACAGGAATGTATGATATCGAATAGACAGTTTTGAAGTAAACAGATGAAATCAGTTACGTCAGAATTTGTATTGAAATGTCTACATCGCTGACAGATGAAGACAGGAAAATAGAAACTTTTAGATTACTGATCTTAATTATTGATCTCTAATAGAATGGAAGTCATTTCTATGGATTGTGTGATGACACTACTGAATATTAACAAGATTGTGCGGTGATGTGATTATGATTGACAGATTTCTCGAATCTGCCTCTGTTATATTGTACCGAATGACGTACAAATATGACCAGACGACTGAGAGGTATGTCAGAAACATGAGTCAGATTGTACTGAATGCCAAAATTGATTATATCAAACTGTGATTTTCGTTTGACTTTGCACTTTTGGCAGAATGTTTCATGATTTTTCATCTATGATTTATAGATTGAAGGATAGTCGGGGGAACTATCTAAAACTGAGGATATCCCGGATGTAGTGCTGGATTTTAGCACTAATTGACATTATTCATTGCCACTTGTGAAATATCTACAATATTCGCTATCAGCTGATACGAAAATAGCTTTAGTCGAGGTATTGTACAATGAGAACTGTGATTTCCTTCGTATGGAATGTATTACAGTGATGCTTGAGAGCAGATTTGCAAAATTTGTGATCTGATAAAGAAAATGAAACTGATTCAGAAGAAAAGGAGGATAGCTCTAAATACATAGACTAAATATGCTAACGTCGGATGATGACTGTGGTATTTGAAGCCGAAGATAGAGTATGTCTGTGACAGGGATTAACAAATAATGAGAATGATTGTGTTGAGTTATCGATGGGTATACACGGATGTTGTATAGCCATGGTTCTGAGATTGATTTATCACACGAATGATGTTGTATGTGAGCTTATTGCAGCTCTGTACATCTCCTTCCGGTATCTGATTTGAGATATGATCTGATATCTGTATAAACTCGAGTTGAGTGTTTGTGATTTCGGGACGAAATCATATCTTGAGGGGGAGAAAATTTAGGCCCAAGAATTTATTACCGTAATCTGAAATGATTTAGGTATATTACCGTAATTAGATTAATCTGGATGATTATTGAGCAATGACATGATTGAGGGTATACGACTTAAATGACAAGCTGGGCGTTGATTTATTTTAAGCCGAGATGTTGAACCGAACATCTCAAATGTTATGCCGAACATCCGCGCCCGACGGTAGAAAAGAACCGCCCGAGCGCCAATTTTTTGTCTTGGGCAGAATGTTTGTGCCCGAGCGGTAGATATTACCGCCCGAGCGCCAGGAGATGTTCAGCCGAGTATCTCGACAGAAAAACTTCGCGCCCGAGCGGTAAGATTCACCGCCCGGCGCCAGGCGGGATTTAAGAAGGACAAGACACGTATTTCTTCATGAACGTGGGGGATATATATGTATATACATGTACACACTTCCTTCGAATGATAAGGCAAACGAAGGAAGAAAGGGAAACACGAGAAATAATTGAAGAATTCTTACGCCTTTAGAATTCAATCCGTCGTTCGATTTTAAATCCGACTTCAAACGGGTTCTATCAACATAGGCTACAACTGGACGTAAGTTTTGCTACGTTTTGACATCGTTTGAAATTATGCTATTGTCAGAATTGAATGGATTCATATATGATGTTCTTGATATGTTAGACATCGTAGAAGCGAGTCAGATTGAGAAACGGACCGTTTATTTAATTGTTATGATTTTTGGAATTGATTTGATTGAGATTTCAAATCAATTTGTATTATCGTTCAGATTTTGAGTTGTATCGATATTGATTATGATTTCTTGTAGTATATCTGTGATGTTTGGACTGACGGGTTATCGAGACGGTATTGCTAAACCGTCGAAACATCAGTTAATTGATATTGATCAGATTCGGTAGTGATTTCGATTATATCGTGATATTGTTGATATGGATTAGATGGTACTTGATTTGATATCGGTCAGCATATATTTCGATTTGAATATGATCGAATAGGTATTGAATTGGTTGTATATTGATTATTAATCTGTTCGGTATGGTTATTACCAGATTGGGAATGGACCGAGATAGAGTCGGGAATTCTTCTTTTTCTTCTAAGCGAGAGATAAAGGTATAAATTAATGTTGAGTTGGGTTGCACAACTCGAGTGAGGTTTGACTCGAGTCTCCCTAAATCACATACTTTACTTATTGCATTGATATTTGCATTGAGTGATTGATGTACTTTTTCTCTTGGATTATAGAAAGCAGGTATTGGACGAGTAGTCTTATGACAGAGTGCTGATAGTGGTGGGATCACCACGGGTACAATTGCACGATGTCATGAGATTGTATTGGCGGAAGTGCCATAGTTTGTCACTGGATAAATTGGCTATCGATGTGGTAGAATTATAGCTCCTTCTATTACTGGTGATCAGTACTGTATCGATGTGGATAGGTTATACTTCTTCTATTACGTTGTCGATGTTTATCGATGTGGATAGAATCGGAGTTTCTTGTATTACTGGTGATCGATACTATACTGATGTGGATGAAACACGAGCTTCTTCTATTACTCTGTGATCGATACTATATCGACGTGGATAGAACTGGGTCTTTCTATTACTGTTGGTCGATATGAAAGCCAATGTCTTGGAAACGGGATCCCTAGACTAGGATTCCACCTGTCTCAACCAAAATTCGCACTTGGACAGTTTAGCATACAACTGCTCATTTCTCAAAGTCTTCAATACAATTCTCAGATGATCTGCATGCTCAGTCAGACTCTTCGAATACACCAAAATATCATCGATAAACACAATCAGAAAATCATCTAAATATCTCTGAAATACACGGTTCATCAAACTCATAAATACCGCTGGTGCATTCGTCAAACCGAAAGGCATAACAATAAACTCGTAATGCCCATACCTGGTTCGGAATGCAGTCTTTGGGATATCCACGTCTCTAACTCTGAGCTGATGATACCCTGATCTCAAATCAATCTTCGAGTATACAGAAGATCCCTGTAACTGATCAAACAAATCGTCGATGCGCGGCAAAGGATACTTGTTCTTCACTGTTGCCTTGTTCAACTGTCTGTAATCAATACACAGCCGCATCAAACCATCTTTCTTTCTAACGAAAAGCACCAGAGCACCCCAAGGAGATACACTAGGTCTGATATATCCCTTGGACAAAAGATCTTCCAACTGTGCTTTCAATTCTTTCAGTTCGATAGGTGCCATCCTATATGGAGCTCTCGAAATAGGAACAGAACCAGGCATAAGATCTATGCTAAATCCACCTCTCGAACTGGAGGCAACCCTGGAATCTCTTCTGGGAACACATCTGCAAACTCGCAAACCACTCGCAGATCTGCCAATGCTGGGCTCGACTTCAGTAGATCTACTGAATATACGAGGAAGCCCTCTGCTCCTCTCTGAAGCAATCTACTCATAGTCAGAGCAGATACTAAGGGAATCCGAGATCTGGAACCCTTTCCGTAGAATTTCCACTCATCTGTCATTTCGGGTCTGAATCTGACAATCTTGTGGAAACAATCTACAGTGGCCCTGTACTTGGTTAACATATCTATACCAACTATACAATCAAAATCAGCTAAACCAAGTACTACACAATCTAGATCAATCTCATGTCCCTCGTACTGGAAGCATACAGTGTCGAACAGTAGTCACAGATATCAAAGCACTTCCCAACGGAGAAGCTATAGACACTAGTGTCGACAACGACTCAACAGACAATGAATGTCTCAATGCAAAATGCTCAGATATGAATGTATGAGATGCACCTGTGTCTATCAACACATATGCAGGATAACCGCAAATAAAACAGTTACCTGCAATGACGTCATCTGGTGCCTCCTACGCCTGTTCCTCTGTCAGCGCAAATACCCTAGCCTGCTGTCTGGGAGGCTGACTCACTGTCTGACTACCTCCTGGTCTCTGCTGGGTCTGTGTGGATGGTGGCTGGAAGGAGTGTACAGAGGATGCCTGTCTCTCCATCTGTGGCACTGGTGCTGATGACCCTGTACTCTGGAATCATTGTGCACCTCTCTGGGGATAAACTCTGGCAAAGTGTCCCTGCTGCCTACAGATGTTGCAGCGTCCCATAACTCCTTGACACTGCTCTGTGGCATGTCGCCCTCCGCACGAACTGCAATACACGCCACTGTAATCTGAACCCTGACCTCTCTGTCGAGATCCACTCGAACTCGATGAACTACTCCCGGATTTCTTAAACTGTTTGCCCTTAGCCTTCAGAAATTCCTTCTTGCCACTACCACTAGCTCCACTGTCAAAACGAGGAGGAGGTGGTGGAAATTGAACAGCGGTAGGCTGTGGCTGTCTCTGCCCCTGAACACCGTAAGAAACGCCTCGCTGCCTGATCAAGCCAGCCTCTGCTCCCTTAGCTCTGTTCAGTGCCTCTGAAAAAGTATTAGGCCGTCCCGTGTTCACCAAAGTAAAAACATCTGGGTTCAACCCGTTGATGAACTGATCGGCCACTGCCTCGTCGTTCCCTGCCACATGAGGTGCAAATCGTAGCAATGCAGAAAATTTAGCCACATACTCCTCAATGTTCCACTGTCCCTGTCTCAGATTCGCAAATTCAGCTCCTTTATCTTTTCGGTAGGAGACGGGGAAGAAGTGCTGATAGAACTCATCCTTGAAGACTTTCCACGTAATGTCAATGCCTCGGTGCTCCAAGGCTCTCTTCGTAGTCAACCACCAGCTCTTTGCAACCTCTTGAATCTGATGCCCTATCAACTTCACACGTCGCTCATCAGTATATGCCAAAGACTCAAACAACATCTCGATATCATCAAGCCAGATCTCGCACTCTACTGCACTCTCTGTGCCTTTCAGGGTAGGCGGATGGAAAGACTAAAACCTCTTCAATAAGGTCTCCATCGGCGTAGCGGTGACATCCATCTGTGCACCTGATGTGCTACCCTGCTCTGGCTGTGGTATACGTCTAGGCGGCATAAATCTGATTATCAAACTGATTAGTACTCCATCAATATCATCTGTCTCAGCCCTCCTCTGATCATAAACTCTGATCGAGAATCGGTTCTGATTCAGGCATGACAAGTATATGTTGTAAATCAATTCAGATACAATACAACATATAATAGGGAAAGCAGTAAATCATGCTATCACGTCAAAAGCAAGGAAGATGACTCGATCTACCCCGCTCATTCTATTCTATCTCACTCTACAGAACCTACAGCTCTGATACCACCTGTTGTGGGGACCCGGGCTCTAACTCAATTCTTTTGGGATTTAATTGGATCTTTGCTAGAAAATGTGGGTCAAAAATTTGCTTTTAACATTAAATTAAATGTATACTCAAAGCATGACATATCTTTATAAGAATTAAACATCATCAGGTACATACAAGTCTGTTTCGTACAAACATACACTAGTGTTCAAATATCAACTACAACATAAGTAGTACAAGTCTATTAAGAAAACTCTAGCAATCTTCAACGCCCGAGATCTCCACGCTATCACCAATCTCTCATCTAGCTCGAGACCCAGATCCTGCCCCACCTGTTGCCATGCACACATACAGACACAACAACAGCCGGATAACTCCGCTGAGAACATATCCCATTATAAAACAGGGATGCATGCAATGTAACTAAATCAAGTACAAAAGCATAGCATATATCAAGTAACATGAATGTAAAATCTACAACATGTAGAGGAATACAAATCTGTATTCAACATTTAAATCTTGACTCGACTCATTTCTAATCTAGGGATCCCGGTGTGAATAAGACGGTCTGTCACCTACCCAACCACTCGGGGCGACGGTACGTCTTATTCCTAGACTTCGGTCAACTCTGTATCGAGGGTATACACATAGAGTAAATCTACTACTATACGTCGATACACCGAAACATCTAGTTTTGGCCAATCTGCCAATATCTCCTATCTCAGGACTCAAATATAAATCAATAAACAAGACATTACATAATCAAATGTAATTACAATCTAGTATGTGATTTAGGGAAACTCGTATCAAATCTGAATCGAGTTGTGCAATCCCGTGACCACATTAATTATACCTTTCTTGTCGAACAATCGGTCGTAGACGAATTCTCGAATTCAATGTAGCCAATACCAATCTGAAATGGCAATGTGTAGACACATTCTATCAATATACTTCTCAATCAACTCAATGTACAAATCTGTAATTGATTTCAATACAATTCAACGGTGTAACGGCGTAGTCTCGCGATACCGATACTCAATCTCAACATAACAATATCATAATCAATCCTAATAACTCATAATCTCACCAACACAAATATGTATACCGAAATCTGTATAATCTTCACATAATACATGCTGTAATTTCGAAACAGTAACATACGGCGTCTGAAAATTGATCCGTTTACGTTTCTACGCTGCTCATAATATCAAGAACTCATAGTATACACCATATCACAATTTCCCCAACATCTAAATCTCAAAACATGCAGAAATTGTATAAATCTTACATCACCTTGTAGCTAATAACGAGAAGAGCTCAAAACCGAAGTCGGAACTAAATTCGGATGACTAAATCTTGAAAAGAATAACTTCAAAGTTGAAGAAAGGTTGAAGCTATTCTCCCTAGACTCTCTCGGTTATCAGCTAAAGTGGAAGAGGAAATGAAGACACCTATATTTATATCTTGCATGTTATATAACACATGGCTCATTCTTCCAAGGGCACGCATGACTGCGGGTGCGGTAGCTCAAGAGCGCGGGTGCGCTGTGCTCACGGCGAGTTCATCTAAAAATGCAGTACCTAGACCGCGGGTGCGGTCCCTGCATGACCGCGGGTGCGGTCTCACCACCGCGGGTGCGGTCTTGCTCGCACCGTGGGTGCGGTCTTGCTTCGCACAAATCCACTAATTTCCTCTCAATGCACCGCGGGTGCTGTCCTTCCTGTACCGCGGGTGCGGTGTGGCTTCGGTCCAAACTTCACAATTCTGATTTAAATGTCATGCATTCTTACCTCTACAAATCTAACATCAATGCCAATTGATAATTCTCGAGCCTTACAGCCATCTTAGAGAATCTATCACAATAACGAAAATAGAATACCTCCCCATCTTAGTCCTAGGCAACCCCAAAATAAAGTCCATAGAAATGTCAATCCAAGTTCTTTTTAAGAATAGCACGCAAAAGCGTTCCCAAAGTTCTATTGACAACTTCAGTTTGTCCATCCGTTTGAGGATGATAAGTAGTAGAAAACAACAATTTTGTGCCAAGTTTAGCCCATAAAGTCTTCCAAATGTAACTCAAGAATATAACATCGCGACCAAAAACAATAGTCCTAGGCAAGCCATGCAACCTAACGACTTCTCTAAAGAACAAATCCGCAATGTTTGAAGCATCATCGGTTTTATGACGAGCTATAAAATGTGCCATCTTAGATAATCTATCCACAACAACGAAAATAGAATCCCTACCCTTCTTAGTCCTAGGCAACCCCAAAATAAAGTCCATAGAAATGTCAATCCAAGTACTTTTTAAAATAGCACGTAAAAGTGTTCCCAAAGTTCTATTGACAACTTCAGTTTGTCCATCCGTTTGAGGATGACAAGTAGTAGAAAACAACAATTTTGTGCCAAGTTTAGCCCATAAAGTATTCCAAAAGTAACTCAAGAATTTAACATCGCGATAAGAAGCAATAGTCTTAGTCATGCCATGCAACCTAACGACTTCTATAAAGAACAAATCCGCAATGTTTGAAGCATCATCGGTTTTATGACAAGCTATAAAATGTGCCATCTTAGAGAATCTATCCACAACAACGAAAATAGAATCCCTCCCCTTCTTATTCCTAGGCAACCCCAAAATAAAGTCCATAGAAATGTCAATCCAAGTTCTTTTTAAAAATAGCACGCAAAAGTGTTCCCAAAGTTCTATTGACAACTTCAGTTTGTCCATCCGTTTGAGGATGATAAGCAGTAGAAAACAACAATTTTGTGCCAAGTTTAGCCCATAAAGTCTCCCAAATGTAACTCAAGAATATAACATCGCGACCAAAAACAATAGTCCTAGGCATGCCATGCAACCTAACGACTTCTCTAAAGAACAAATCCGCAATGTTTGAAGCATCATCGGTTTTATGACGAGCTATAAAATGTGCCATCTTAGATAATCTATCCACAACAACGAAAATAGAATCCCTCCCCGTCTTAATCCTAGGCAACCCCAAAATAAAGTCCATAGAAATGTCAATCCAAGTACTTTTTAAAATAGCACGCAAAAGTGTTCCCAAAGTTCTATTGACAACTTCAGTTTGTCCATCCGTTTGAGGATGACAAGTAGTAGAAAACAACAATTTTGTGCCAAGTTTAGCCCATAAAGTATTCCAAAAGTAACTCAAGAATTTAACATCGCGATAAGAAGCAATAGTCTTAGTCATGCCATGCAACCTAACGACTTCTATAAAGAACAAATCCGCAATGTTTGAAGCATCATCGGTTTTATGACAAGCTATAAAATATGCCATCTTAGAGAATCTATCCACAACAACGAAAATAGAATCTTTCCCCTTCTTAGTCCTAGGCAACCCCAAAATAAAGTCCATAGAAATGTCAATCCAAGTTCTTTTCAAGAATAGCACGCAAAAGTGTTCCCAAAGTTCTATTGACAACTTCAGTTTGTCCATCCGTTTGAGGATGACAAGTAGTAGAAAACAACAATTTTGTGCCAAGTTTAGCCCATAAAGTCTTCCAAAAGTAACTCAAGAATATAACATCGCGACAAGAAACAATAGTCCTAGGCATGCCATGCAACCTAACAACTTCTCTCAAGAACAAATCCGCAAAGTTTGAAGCATCATCGGTTTTATGACAAGCTATAAAATGTGACATCTTAGAGAATATATCAACAACAACAAAAATAGAATCCCTCCCCTTCTTAGCCCTAGGCAACCCCAAAATAAAGTCCATAGAAATGTCAATCCAAGTTCTTTTTAAGAATAGCACGCAAAAGTGTTCCCAAAGTTCTATTGACAACTTAAGCAGTTTGTCCATCCGTTTGAAGATGACAAGTAGTAGAAAACAACAATTTTGTACTAATTTAGCCCATAAAGTCTTCCAAAAGTAACTCAAGAATTTAACATTGCGATCAGAAGCAAAAGTCCTAGGCATGCCATGCAACCTAACGACTTCTCTAAAGAACAAATTCGCCATGTTTGAAGCATCATCGCTTTTATGACAAGCTATAAAATGTGCCATCTTAGAGAATCTATCACAACAACGAAAATAGAATCCCTCCCCATCTTAGTCCTAGGCAACCCCAAAATAAAGTCCATAGAAATGTCAATCCAAGTTCTTTTTAAGAATAGCACGCAAAAGTGTTCCCAAAGTTCTATTGACAACTTCAGTTTGTCCATCCGTTTGAGGATGATAAGTAGTAGAAAACAACAATTTTGTGCCAAGTTTAGCCCATAAAGTCTTCCAAATGTAACTCAAGAATATAACATCGCGACCAAAAACAATAGTCCTATGCATGCCATGCAACCTAACGACTCCTCTAAAGAACAAATCCGCAATGTTTGAAGCATCATCGGTTTTATGACGAGCTATAAAATGTGCCATCTTAGATAATCTATCCGCAACAACGAAAATAGAATCCCTCCCCTTCTTAGTCCTAGGCAACCCCAAAATAAAGTCCATAGAAATGTCAATCCAAGTACTTTTTAAAATAGCACGCAAAAGTGTTCCCAAAGTTCTATTGACAACTTCAGTTTGTCCATCCGCTTGAGGATGACAAGTAGTAGAAAACAACAATTTTGTGCCAAGTTTAGCCCATAAAGTCTTCCAAAAGTAACTCAAGAATATAACATCGCGACAAGAAACAATAGTCCTAGGCATGCCATGCAACCTAACGACTTCTCTCAAGAACAAATCTGCAAATTTTGAATCATCATAGGTTTTATGACAAGCTATAAAATGTGACATCTTAGAGAATCTATCAACAACAACAAAAATAGAATCCCTCCCTTTCTCAGTCCTAGGCAACCCCAAAATAAAGTCCATAGAATTGTCAATCCAAGTTCTTTTTAAGAATAGCACGCAAAAGTGTTTCCAAAGTTCTATTGACAACTTCAGCAGTTTGTCCATCCGTTTGAGGATGAAAAGTAGTAGAAAACAACAATTTTGTACTAATTTAGCCCATAAAGTCTTCCAAAAGTAACTCAAGAATTTAACATCGCGATCAGAAGCAATAGTCCTAGGCATGCCATGCAACCTAACGACTTCTCTAAAGAACAAATCCGCCATGTTTGAAGCATCATCGGTTTTATGATAAGCTATAAAATGTGCCATCTTAGAGAATCTATCCACAACAACAAAAATAGAATCACTCCCCTTCTTAATCCTAGGCAACCCCAAAATAAAATCCATAGAAATGTCAATCCAAGTTCTTTTTAAGAATAACACGCAAAAGTGTTCCCAAAGTTCTATTGACAACTTCAGTTTGTCCATCCGTTTGAGGATGACAAGTAGTTGAAAACAACAATTTTGTGCCAAGTTTAGCCCATAAAGTATTCCAAAAGTAACTCAAGAATTTAACATCGCGATAAGAAGCAATAGTCTTAGTGATGCCATGCAACCTAACGACTTCTCTAAAGAACAAATCCGCCATATTTGAAGCATCATCGGTTTTATGACAAGCTATAAAATGTGCCATCTTAGATAATCTATCCACAACAACGAAAATAGAATCCCTCCCTTTCTTAGTCCTAGGCAACCCCAAAATAAAGTCCATAGAAATATCAATCCAAGTTCTTTTTAAGAATAGCACGCAAAAGTGTTCTCAAAGTTCAATTGACAACTTCAGTTCGTCCATCAGTTTGAGGATGACAAGTAGTAGAATACAATAATTTTTTGCCAAGTTTAGCCCATAAAGTCTTCCAAAAGTAACTCAAGAATTTAACATCGCGATCAGAAGCAATAGTCCTAGTCATGCAATGCAATCTAACGACTTCTCTAAAGAACAAATCCGCAATGTTTGAAGCATCAACGCTTTTATGACAAGCTATAAAATGTGCCATCTTAGAGAATCTATCACAACAACGAAAATAGAATCCCTCCCCATCTTAGTCCTAGGCAACCCCAAAATAAAGTCCATAGAAATGTCAATCCAAGTTCTTTTTAAGAATAGCACGCAAAAGTGTTCCAAAAGTTCTATTGACAACTTCAGTTTGTCCATCCGTTTGAGGATGATCAGTAGTAGAAAACAACAATTTTGTGCCAAGTTTAGCCCATAAAGTCTTCCAAAAGTAACTCAAGAATATAACATCGCGACCAGAAACAATAGTCCTAGGCATGCCATGCAACCTAACGACTTCTCTAAAGAACAAATCCGCCATGTTTGAAGCATCATCGGTTTTATGACAAGCTATAAAATGTGCCATCTTAGATAATCAATCCACAACAACGAAAATAGAATCCCTCCCTTTCTTAGTCCTAGGCAACCCCAAAATAAAGTCCATAGAAATATCAATCCAAGTTCTTTTTAAGAATAGCACGCAAAAGTGTTCTCAAAGTTCAATTGACAACTTCTGTTTGTCCATCCGTTTGAGGAAGGCAAGTAGTAGAATACGACAATTTTTTGCCAAGTTTAGCCCATAAAGTCTTCTAAAAGTAACTCAAGAATTTAACATCGCGATCAGAAGCAATAGTCCTAGTCATGCAATGCAACCTAACGACTTCTATAAAGAACAAATCTGCAATGTTTGAAGCATCAACGCTTTTATGACAAGCTATAAAATGTGCCATCTTAGAGAATCTATCACAATAACGAAAATAGAATCCCTCCCCATCTTAGTCATAGGCAACCCCAAAATAAAGTCCATAGAAATGTCAATCCAAGTTCTTTTTAAGAATAGCACGCAAAAGTGTTCCCAAAGTTCTATTGACAACTTCAGTTTGTCCCTCCGTTTGAGGATGATCAGTAGTAGAAAACAACAATTTTGTGCCAAGTTTAGCCCAGAAAGTCTTCCAAAAGTAACTCAAGAATATAACATCGCGACCAGAAATAATAGTCCTAGGCATGCCATGCAACCTAACGACTTCTCTAAAGAACAAATCCGCCATGTTTGAAGCATCATCGGTTTTATGAAAAGCTATAAAATGTGCCATCTTAGATAATCTATCCACAACAACGAAAATAGAATCCCTCCCTTTCTTAGTCCTAGGCAACACCAAAATAAAGTCCATAGAAATATCAATCCAAGTTCTTTTTAAGAATAGCACGCAAAAGTGTTCTCAAAGTTCAATTGACAACTTCAGTTTGTCCATCCGTTTGAGGATGAAAAGTAGTAGAATACAACAATTTTTTGCCAAGTTTAGCCCATAAAGTCTTCCAAAAGTAACTCAAGAATTTAAAATCGCGATCAGAAGCAATAGTCCTAGTCATGCAATGCAACCTAACGACTTCTCTAAAGAACAAATCAGCAATGTTTGAAGCATCAACGCTTTTATGACAAGCTATAAAATGTGTCATCTTAGAGAATCTATCACAACAACGAAAATAGAATCCATCCCCATCTGAAAGGGATCGATATACGGTGTTCAAAATCGCAACGGAAGCACAAAATATTTTAAAAACATGAAAACCGAAATTTTTCAAGAATATTTATCAAAAATGAACACCATGTACTAGTTGTGCAAACATATACAAAAATCTCAACTTTCAAGCATAGGGTGTTGAGAAAATTTTACCTATCAACTTTAAAAAGTTGATTGTGGCTCCAACTTTGTTGACTAGCAACAAAGCTCTTGAATGGAAGATGAATCTACAAGCTCTCTTCCAAATCCTTGAAACTTTCCTTCAAATTAGGCCCACCACCAACTAGGTAGATCCCCTCACAATTTGCACTAGAAAAATGTGAGGATTTTTCAAAGAGAAGTGTGTTTACTTCAACAAATTGAAGAACACAAAATTGGAGAAAAATTGGAGAGAAAATAGATGGAAGTTTCGGCCATTGCTTAGTGGAGGGAAGGGAGAATGATTTTTTTTTTAATTGCATGTCTTGGTGTTGCAAAAAGCAAAAGTGAAAAGTAGCATGCCATGCCATTATTTTATTCAAAAGTAATCTCCA
Source organism: Primulina eburnea (assembly GCF_022965805.1). Lineage (NCBI taxonomy): Eukaryota > Viridiplantae > Streptophyta > Magnoliopsida > Lamiales > Gesneriaceae > Primulina > Primulina eburnea. Next base: position 40,607,786 of record NC_133105.1, read on the forward strand.
ACCCTTCACCTCCCATGCATGCATACTATATAGTTTTTAATCAAATTAAAAACTTTGGACTAAATTTAAATATCTCAAACACATTTGAGACTATTTAAACATTACTTGAATTTACTCAAGTCCCACTAGTTTAAATAATTATTTTAATTGAGCTCTACAAGACTCAATATTATTTAATTAATCCAACACTTGAATTAATTTAATTATTTGGACTCTACTAGGTCCACTAGTGTCTAATTAATTCAACACTTGAATTAATTTAATTTAGTCCATAATAATGTTTATGAAAATCACAATTTTCAAAAAAAATAAAAAAATAAAAAAAAAAATTGGTCACTTGGCCAAATTTTAATCTAGGAACACTTCCATAAATTAAAATTTATATTTCTCTCATAGAAGTCAAACTTCTATTTTTCTTTACACTTATAAACACATTTATAAGCCGTTCAACACTTTGAACTATTTTCTCCTTTATAGAAGTCATACTTCTAATTTTCCTTACGCTTATAAACTCCTTTATAATCCGTTCAACACATTGAACTATTTTACTTCTCATCGGGATTTACAAAGCTAGTACTTGTGTGGCCCTCAATGGTTCATTGATACAACTAGCCGTGGGTTCACATCTCCATGTGATTCGGACTAAACATGTCCTTATACGAGCATACCCCAATTGCTCAATTCTTACTTATCAACTCCTTGATAGTAAGAACGTCAGAACTCAAGTCTGATAGTACCCAACCAATCACGTAAAACGCCTAGCAGCATCGCTTACGTGATTCCCTAGGTATCACATGATAGTGCCTGCAAGAACCATTCAATTATGGTTAGCGTACAGTACGGTCCCTTCAACTCATATATCCCGACCGATTCGACAACTATTGGTTTATCGAGAGTTGTCAATGAATCGATACTATGTGTCATGTCGTAGTTGCATCGATGGTGTAATCTATGAAACACCTTTCATAATTACAACCATACTCTGGCCAGAGATTTCGATCTACATACACATGATAACACATAGGATATCCATACCCGAAGGTAAGCGGTGAATCCCCGATTACAATGCATCGACTCCTATGTGTTTCGACAGAACACCCAACCTTGCCACCTGATGACCCTATAAGAGTCGGTAAACAAGTCAAAGTGTAATTCTAGCACATAGAGTCTCAATGTTGTCCCGGGTCATAAGGACTAATTCTGTACAACCATAAACTAGGACATTTCCACTCGATAAGTGAGAACCACTTGGAAAGTCCTTTTATGGAGGGTTGTTCAGTGCACTCTACAAGGTGCACCTATCTGCATGTTCGGACATCACAATGTCCCCTACCAATGAAACATGGTACTCACATCGCAGATACTAGTCTCGAACTCTAGCGGCCTATATCCTTCTTAGTGGCGGCTGAATCGACTAGGAACCGTTTAGAATATACAGTATTACAAATATGAGTTTCATGATACTCATCATATGAGCATCTCATATTCTTTCTACTATTTGTATATTCAAGGGCTTTATCTATGCAGCTAGCATGGGTATACAGATAAAGATTTGCCAAAATAATAATTTCAAATATTATTAAAATAAAGATTGCTTATACATAGAGTTTCATTGTGAACACTCGGCCAACACTTGGCTCGACGGGCACCTACTCTAACAATCTCCCACTTGCACTAGAGCCAACTACCCATATGCATAAAACCCATTGATTCGCGATGCTTGTCGAATAATGGTCCAGGTAAAGGCTTAGCTAGTGGATCAACAACATAATCTGCGGAGCCGACTTTGTCAATAGACACTACTCTTCTTTCCACAATCTCTCCGAGGATGTGGTACTTTCTCAATACGAGTTTGGATTCTGATGAGACCTTGGCTCCTTTGCTTGAGCTATAGCTCCCGTGTTGTCACACAACACCGGGATAGGAGCAACTCCATTAGGAATGACGTCCAACTCTTAGACGAAATTCCTTATCCAAACAGCCTCCCTTGCTGCATCTGATGCAGCAATGTATTCGGCCTCTGTGCTGGAATCCGTAATATTGTCTTGCTTGGAACTCATCCAAGAGACAGCAGCACCTTTGAGCATGAATACAAACCTAGAGGTTGACTTCGAGTTATCGATATCGCTTTGGAAGCTAGAGTCGGTATAGCCTTCCAATTTCAGTTCTCTACCCCCATAGACCAAGAACAACTTATTGGTCCTTCTCACCAACTTGAGGATGTCTTTCACAGCTTTCTAGTTGTGGAAGACCGGGGTTCGATTGATATCTTTTCACTACACATAGTGAAAACGCCACGTCAGGACGTGTAGATATCATCCCATACATGATATTACCAATTGCCGAAGCATACGGAATGCGTGTCATCGTCACTATCTCTGCATCAGTCTCAGGAGACAGACTTGGATAGGGACACGCCATGACACATTGGTAGATGTCCTCTCAAGGACGCATCCATCGAGAACCGCTTCACGATGGTATCATGTATGTGGACTGGGTGAGACCAAGTCATCTTTTCGATCTATCTCTATAGATATGTATCCCAATACAAAAGATGCTTCACCCAAGTCCTGCATCGAGAACCTACTCGCTAACCATATCTTAGTTGATTGCAACATTCCTACATCATTCCCAATGAGTAGAATGTCATCAACATTCAACACCAGGAATGTCACAACACTCCCACTGACCCTCTTATACACATAGGGTTCCTCAGGATTCTTAGTAAATCAAACTATTTGATTGTACTGTCGAATCTGAGGTTCCAACTCCTAGATGCCTGTTTTAGATCATAAATAGATCTTTGAAGTTTGCATACCATATGCTTACTTCCGATAGATGTAAACCCTCCAGGTTTGAGACATGTAAATAACTTTCTTAAAATCTCCATTAAGAAAGTTTGTCTTGACATCCATCTGCCATATCTCATAGTAATACTATGCAGCTATGGCTAATAAAATCCTTATGGACTTGAACATTGCGATTGGGAAAAGGTTTCCTCAAAGTCAACTCCTTGTCTTTGAGTACATCCTTTTGCCACCAATCGCGCCTTGAAGGTCAACACCTTCCCATCCTCCCCAAGTCCCTGTGGGAACAGTTCCCACAGGTGGATCCACAAGATCCTACACTTGGTTCGAATGCATGGAATTCAACTCAGATTCCATTTCTTCAAGTCACTTGGATGAATTGGCATCAGATAACGCTTCCTTGAAGGTCCATGGATCACATCCATGGTTAGGCTCATCATGGCCTTCTTCAAGAAGCTGACCATACCTCATAGGTGGTCTCGAGACTTTCTCGTATCTGCTAGGAGCTTGTATCTCCTCTCTTGGCTCATCGGGTGTGGGTTCTATAATTGTGGGTTTCTCTCGAACTCCTTCGAGTTCTATCATCTGCCTTTTTCTATCCAATAGAAAATCCCTTTCCAAAAAGGTTGCATTCCTAGAAACAAACACTTTTGTTTCTTGGGGATGATAGAAATGATATCCAACTTAATTCCTTGGATATCCCACAAAGTAACATAAAATGGATCAACAATCCAATTTATCTCCCACTTTCCTGCTTCACATAAGCAGGGCTCCCCATATTCTAAGATAAGAATATTTGGGAGGCTTACCCATCCATATTTCATATGGTGTCTGCCTTTGAATGGACATTTAATGGAATATCTTTTAATTTTAAGTTATAGAGATCGTTTTCAAGTTCTCAAGTACCAATTAAACATTCATTCTTGTAAATGTTGCAAACACCTTTGCTAAATAAACAAGAATATCCATTTTTATCACAATAGAAATGGAAACAATGTTTTACACCAAACAGGTACAAACAAAACATCTCTTAAAATTAACTTAAAGTCATTGTTCAACAATAAGTAAACATCCTTAATAGCCTTGGCAGCAACTCTTGCTCCATTGCCCATCCTCAAGAAGGTCACACCTTCCTTAAGCTTCCTACTTCTTCCCATCACCTGTAACCCATTACAGAGATGTGAGTCACAACCGGTATCTAATACCCAAGAAGTAGAGTTAATTAAAATGTTTACTTAAATTTAGAACATACCGTTTCCAGAACACTTCTGGGCAAGATATTCTTTGCAATTACGTCTCCAATGTCCAGGCTTCTTGCAGTGATGACATACATCATTAGTCTTGTCAGCCTTAACTGGTCTGGCTGCCTCAACAGGGTTCGGAGATTGCCTCAACAAGGGCACGTTCTTCTCGGGACGTTGGAAAGAACTCTTCTTTCCCTTCCCATGTGGATCAATCTTCGTACCAGATGAAGAACCCACATAAAGAACCAACTTCTCTTTCTTGATGGTGGATTCAAACGTGACAAGCATGTTTACCAACTCCTCGAGGGTCGGTTCCATCTTGTTCATGTTGAAGTTCACCACAAAAGGATCAAATGAGCTAGGCAGCGATAACAGCAACACGTCCGTGGTCAACTCCGAAGGCAAGATCAAATCCATGCCAACGAGCTTGTCCACGAGCCTGATCACCTTTAAGCCATGCTCATGGACCGAGGCCCCATCTCGCATGCGCAAAGTGATCAGCTCCTTGACGGTAGCATGCCTTAGAGGTCGTGTTTGCTCACCAAAGAGCTCTTTGAGATGCAAATGAATGTCAGCAGCACTCTTTGCACCCTCAAAACGCCTCTGAAGCTCATCGTTCATAGAAGTCAGCATATAACACCTGGCTATCAAGTCATGGTCACACCATTCCTTGTAAGCCTGCAATTCCTCAGGATTGCAGTCAGTCGGAGCCTCAACAGGGGGCGACTGAGTTAGTGTATATGTTACCCTTTCCGAATTCAAGACGATTTTTAGGTTTCTTAGCCAAGTGAGGTAATTAGGTCCGGTTAACATGTGTTTGTCGAGTATTGCAGATATCGGATTGCGAATCGAAGACATTGTCAAAATTTATACTGAAAAGTAAAACAGATAAATGTTGATGACTATTTTAAATATTTAGTAAGATATGAAGTTTGGACTTTTACTTCATAAATATTTGCTCCCACTGTTTTAACATCTTTCACTACCCTCTAGTGAAAACGGGAAACTCCTTTCCTCAGTAGGTACGTAAGGTCCAATTAACGAATTGTGATCCCGAATAATATCAGCCAATCACAATTCCTAAAAGGTAGTTTCCAATTGCATCACAATGCAACCCTCTACGTAAACTTTTGTCTCACGTTTGATTAGGACCCAATAATATGACGTCGTTCATCTTCACGTGTCAAGCCTTACCCATCGATGTTGAACCTTAATGGACGGTCGCCATGAGTTCCCTCAATAATATGAGCCGAAATCATGGGAGTTCCACGTAGTTCACATCACCATGTCAATGGATGTCACAGCTTTCCGGCACCCAGGGCCCCCCCAATAATATGAGCCGAGCCCCGAGTACGGGTAGCGTTCATCATGCACCCATTGTCGATGGAAGACAAGGAAATTATAAACAAATTTATAATTCCCCTTTTCGGGCTTGATATTAATTTTGAATCTTATTCAAAATGAGGGTTTTTAATTTTGAAAGGTCTCATCATTAATTTTATTTTAAAAGGTCGCCATGTTTGATCGTATGTTTGCCGGATTCATGCAACTTTGTTATTATAATAATAATAACGCACATACTCATTATTTATAACATATCATGCATATATTATAAATATTAAACAATACAAGGATGATCAATCGCCCCAAGTACTAATGGCCCGTGTGAGCCAAACACGGGCCTAGGTCCAATCCTAGGGTAAATGCACGGGATGCAATGCAACTATACTATTACATTAGCATCCAATATTACATGTCTTCGATCTTCATAATCACCAAGGCCACCATCTTCCAATCTTGATCTTCCCCTATTCTAATATTTACAAATAAATATCCATGGCACATAGGGATACATCTCATGGGGTGGGAACGGGCCATAAACCAAGCCCACTTTAAATTGATAATTATTACAATCATACAACACAAATATCCTAGCATACACCTAGCAAATTGGGCTTGGGCTTTTGATCATCCTTCATGCATAATATCACATATCATACACCATCAATTAATTATCACAATAATTAATTGATCCAATATTATATATCTTGAACCAATCACTAACCGCCACGATTATAAACTAAATTAACAAAGTATACAAACACCTTTGTCTACTTTCCAATTAATTTATTTATAACCGAATTTCTTATAAATCACAATTTACTATAAATAATTAAAGTCCAACTTCAATTATTTATTTTATGAGAAAAATTTGCAACTTTTGTAATTTTAAACTTAAGGGCCCAAAAACTTATTTTTCACAAAAAACATTTTGGCCCATTTAAAATTCACAAATATGTTGACCATCTAATGGCCCAACAACTCAAGGCCCATGACACTTTGATATTCCAAAACACTTTTGGAAACCCTAGTCGTCATCGCCGTCGCCGGAGTTCCGTCGCCGGATTCCGGCCAACATACCGGCCAACATGCAAAAAAAAATTTTTTTTTTTTGTTAAACTTTAGGGGCTGTTCGGGCAGCCCCTCGGGCTGCCCTTGCTGCCCGAAATGGGCAGCCCTCGGGCAGCCCGAGCTGCCCGAAACGGGCAGCAACATGCTGCCCGAAATTCCCCACAAGAAGGCCTCGGTTTTGTTGCAAATTTTCATCTCAAACGGTTAGAAATCGCCCTCAATATAATATCTTGTATATGTTGCACAAAAACTAGTAACCTTAGCTCTTGATACCACTTGAAAGGGATCGATATACGGTGTTCAAAATCGCAACGGAAGCACAAAATATTTTAAAAACATGAAAACCGAAATTTTTCAAGAATATTTATCAAAAATGAACACCATGTACTAGTTGTGCAAACATATACAAAAATCTCAACTTTCAAGCATAGGGTGTTGAGAAAATTTTACCTATCAACTTTAAAAAGTTGATTGTGGCTCCAACTTTGTTGACTAGCAACAAAGCTCTTGAATGGAAGATGAATCTACAAGCTCTCCTCCAAATCCTTGAAACTTTCCTTCAAATTAGGCCCACCACCAACTAGGTAGATCCCCTCACAATTTGCACTAGAAAAATGTGAGGATTTTTCAAAGAGAAGTGTGTTTACTTCAACAAATTGAAGAACACAAAATTGGAGAAAAATTGGAGAGAAAATAGATGGAAGTTTCGGCCATTGCTTAGTGGAGGGAAGGGAGAATGATTTTTTTTTAATTGCATGTCTTGGTGTTGCAAAAAGCAAAAGTGAAAAGTAGCATGCCATGCCATTATTTTATTCAAAAGTAATCTCCAACCCTTCACCTCCCATGCATGCATACTATATAGTTTTTAATCAAATTAAAAACTTTGGACTAAATTTAAATATCTCAAACACATTTGAGACTATTTAAACATTACTTGAATTTACTCAAGTCCCACTAGTTTAAATAATTATTTTAATTGAGCTCTACAAGACTCAATATTATTTAATTAATCCAACACTTGAATTAATTTAATTATTTGGACTCTACTAGGTCCACTAGTGTCTAATTAATTCAACACTTGAATTAATTTAATTTAGTCCATAATAATGTTTATGAAAATCACAATTTTCAAAAAAAAAAAAAAAAAAAATTAGTCACTTGGCCAAATTTTAATCTAGGAACACTTCCATAAATTAAAATTTATATTTCTCTCATAGAAGTCAAACTTCTATTTTTCTTTACACTTATAAACACATTTATAAGCCGTTCAACACTTTGAACTATTTTCTCCTTTATAGAAGTCATACTTCTAATTTTCCTTACGCTTATAAACTCCTTTATAAGCCGTTCAACACATTGAACTATTTTACTTCTCATCGGGATTTACAAAGCTAGTACTTGTGTGGCCCTCAATGTTTCATTGATACAACTAGCCGTGGGTTCACATCTCCATGTGATTCGGACTAAACATGTCCTTATACGAGCATACCCCAATTGCTCCATTCTTACTTATCAACTCCTTGATAGTAAGAACGTCAGAACTCAAGTCTGATAGTACCCAACCAATCACGTAAAACGCCTAGCAGCATCGCTTACGTGATTCCCTAGGTATCACATGATAGTGCCTGCAAGAACCATTCAATTATGGTTAGCGTACAGTACGGTCCCTTCAACTCATATATCCCGACCGATTCGACAACTATTGGTTTATCGAGAGTTGTCAATGAATCGATACTATGTGTCATGTCGTAGTTGCATCGATGGTGTAATCTATGAAACACCTTTCATAATTACAACCATACTCTGGCCAGAGATTTCGATCTACATACACATGATAACACATAGGATATCCATACCCGAAGGTAAGCGGTGAATCCCCGATTACAATGCATCGACTCCTATGTGTTTCGACAGAACACCCAACCTTGCCACCTGATGACCCTATAAGAGTCGGTAAACAAGTCAAAGTGTAATTCTAGCACATAGAGTCTCAATGTTGTCCCGGGTCATAAGGACTAATTCTGTACAACCATAAACTAGGACATTTCCACTCGATAAGTGAGAACCACTTGGAAAGTCCTTTTATGGAGGGTTGTTCAGTGCACTCTACAAGGTGCACCTATCTGCATGTTCGGACATCACAATGTCCCCTACCAATGAAACATGGTACTCACATCGCAGATACTAGTCTCGAACTCTAGCGGCCTATATCCTTCTTAGTGGCGGCTGAATCGACTAGGAACCGTTTAGAATATACAGTATTACAAATATGAGTTTCATGATACTCATCATATGAGCATCTCATATTCTTTCTACTATTTGTATATTCAAGGGCTTTATCTATGCAGCTAGCATGGGTATACAGATAAAGATTTGCCAAAATAATAATTTCAAATATTATTAAAATAAAGATTGCTTATACATAGAGTTTCATTGTGAACACTCGGCCAACACTTGGCTCGACGGGCACCTACTCTAACACCATCTTAGTCCTAGGCAACCCCAAAATAAAGTCCATAGAAATGTCAATCCAAGTTCTTTTTAAGAATAGCACGCAAAAGTGTACCCAAAGTTCTATTGACAACTTCCGTTTGTCCATCCGTTTGAGGATGATCAGTAGTAGAAAACAACAATTTTGTGCCAAGTTTAGCCCATAAAGTCTTCCAAAAGTAACTCAAGAATTTAACATCGCGACCAGAAACAATAGTCATATGCGTGCCATGCAACCTAACGACTTCAATAAAGAACATATCCGCAATGTTTGAAGCATCATCGGTTTTATGACAAGCTATAAAATGTGCCATCTTAGAGAATCTATCCACAACAACAAAAATAGAATCTCTCCACTTCTTAATCCTAGGCAACCCCAAAATAAAGTCCATAGAAATGTCAATCCAAGTTCTTTTTAAGATTAGCACGCAAAAGTGTTCCCAAAGTTTTACTGACAACTTCAGTTTGTCCATCCGTTTGTGGATGACAAGTAGTAGAAAACATCAATTTTTTGCCAAGTTTAGCCCATAAAGTATTCCAAAAGTAACTCAAGAATTTAACATCGCGATAACAAGCAATAGTCTTAGTCATGCCATGCAACCTAACGACTTCTCTAAAGAACAAATCCGCAATGTTTGAAGCATCATCGGTTTTATGACGAGCTATAAAATGTGCCATCTTAGAGAATCTATCCACAACAACGAAAATATAATCCATCTCCTTCTTAGTCCTAGGCAACCCCAAAATAAAAACCATAGAAATGTCAATCCAAGTTCTTTTTAAGAATAGCACGCAAATGTGTTCATAAAGTTCTATTGACAACTTCAGTTTATCCATCCGTTTGAGGATGACAAGTAGTAGAAAAAACAATTTTGTGCCAAGTTTAGCCCATAAAGTACTCCAAAAGTTACTCAAGAATATAACATCGCGACCAGAAACAATAGTCCTAGGCATGCCATGCAACCTAACGACTTCTCTAAAGAACAAATCCGCAATGTTTGAAGCATCATCTGTTTTATGACGGGCTATAAAATGTGCCATCTTAGAGAATCTATCCATAACAACGAAAATAGAATCCATCTCCTTCTTAGTCCTAGGCAACCCCAAAATAAAGTCCATAGAAATGTCAATCCAAGTTCTTTTTAAGAATAGCACGCAAATGTGTTCATAAAGTTCTATTGACAACTTCAGTTTATCCATCCGTTTGAGGATGACAAGTAGTAGAAAACAAAAATTTTGTGCCAAGTTTAGCCCATAAAGTACTCCAAAAGTAACTCAAGAATATAACATCGCGACCAGAAACAATAGTCCTAGGCATGCCATGCAACCTAACGACTTCTCTAAAGAACAAATCCGCAATGTTTGAAGCATCATCTATTTTATGACAAGCGATAAAATGTGCCATCTTAGAGAATCTATCCACAACATCAAAAATAGAATCCCTCCCCTTCTTAGTCCTAGGCAACCCCAAAATAAAGTCCATAGAAATGTCAATCCAAGTTCTTTTTAAGAATAGCACGCAAAAGTGTTCCCAAAGTTCAGTTGACAACTTCAGTTTGTCCATCCATTTGAGTATGACAAGTAGTAGAAGACAACAATTTTAGTTTAGCCCATAAAGTCTTCCAAAAGTAACTCAAGAATATAACATTGCTACCAGAAACAATAGTCCTTGGCATGCCATGCAACCTAACGACTTATCTAAAGAACGAATGCGCAATGTTTGATGCATCATCGGTTTTATGACAAGCTATAAAATGTGCCATATTAGAGAATCTATCCACAACAACGAAAATAGAATCCCTCCCCTTCTTAGTCCTAGGTAACCCAAAAATAAAGTCCATAGAAATGTCAATCCAAGTTCTTTTTAAGAATAGCACGCAAAAGTGTTCCCAAAGTTCTATTGACAACCTCAGTTTGTCCATCCGTTTGAGGATGATAAGTAGTAGAAAACAACAATTTTGTGCCAAGTTTAGCCCATAAAGTCTTCCAAAAGTAACTCAAGAATATAACACCGCGACCAGAAACAATAGTCATATGCATGCCATGCAACCTAACGACTTCTCTAAAGAACATATCCGCAATGTTTGAAGCATCATCGGTTTTATGACAAGCTATAAAATGCGCCATCTTAGAGAATCTATCCACAACAACAAAAATAGAATCTCTCCACTTCTTAATCCTAGGCAACCCCAAAATAAAGTCCATAGAAATGTCAATCCAAGTTCTTTTTAAAATAGAACGCAAAAGTGTTCCCAAAGTTCTATTGACAACTTCAGTTTGTCCATCCGTTTCAGGATGACAAGTAGTAGAAAACAACAATTTTGTGCCAAGTTTAGCCCATAAAGTATTCTAAAAGTAACTCAAGAATTTAACATCGCGATAAGAAGCAATAGTCTTAGTCATGCCATGCAACCTAACGACTTCTATAAAGAACAAATCCGCAATGTTTGAAGTATCATCGGTTTTATGACAAGCTATAAAATGTGCCATCTTAGAGAATCTATCCACAACATTGAAAATAGAATCCCTCCCCTTCTTAGTCCTAGGCAACCCCAAAATAAAGTCCATAGAAATGTCAATCCAAGTTCTTTTTAAGAATAGCACGCAAAAGTGTTCCCAAAGTTCTATTGACAACTTCAGTTTGTCCATCCGTTTGAGGATGACAAGTAGTAGAAAACAACAATTTTGTGCCAAGTTTAGCCCATAAAGTCTTCCAAAAGTAACTCAAGAATATAACATCGCGACAAGAAACAATAGTCCTAAGCATGCCATGCAACCTAACGACTTCTCTCAAGAACAAATCCGCAAAGTTTGAAGCATCATCGGTTTTATGACAAGCTATAAAATGTGACATCTTAGAGAATCTATCAACAACAAAAAAAATAGAATCCCTCCCCTTCTTAGTCCTAGGCAACCCCAAAATAAAGTCCATAAAAATGTCAATCCAAGTTCTTTTTAAGAATAGCACGCAAAAGTGTTCCCAAAGTTCTATTGACAACTTCAGCAGTTTGTCCATCCGTTTGAGGAGGACAAGTAGTAGAAAACAACAATTTTGTACTAATTTAGCCCATAAAGTCTTCCAAAAGTAACTCAAGAATTTAACATCGCGATCAGAAGCAATAGTCCTAGGCATGCCATGCAACTTAACGACTTCTCTAAAGAACAAATCCGCCATGTTTCGAAGCATCATCAGTTTTATGACAAGCTATAAAATGTGCCATCTTAGAGAATCTATCCACAACAACAAAAATAGAATCCCTCCCCTTCTTAATCCTAGGCAACCCCAAAATAAAATCCATAGAAATGTCAATCCAAGTTCTTTTTAAGAATAACACGCAAAAGTGTTCCCAAAGTTCTATTGACAACTTCAGTTTGTCCATCCGTTTGAGGATGACAAGTAGCAGAAAACAACAATTTTGTGCCAAGTTTAGCCCATAAAGTATTCCAAAAGTAACTCAAGAATTTAACATCGCGATAAGAAGCAATAGTCTTAGACATGCCATGCCATGCAACCTAACGACTTCTCTAAAGAACAAATCCGCCATGTTTGAAGCATCATCGGTTTTATGACAAGCTATAAAATTTGCCATCTTAGATAATCTATCCACAACAACGAAAATAGAATCCCTCCCTTCTTAGTCCTAGGCAACCCCAAAATAAAGTCCATAGAAATATCAATCAAAGTTCTTTTTAAGAATAGCACGCAAAAGTGTTCTCAAAGTTCAATTGACAACTTCAGTTTGTCCATCCGTTTGAGGATGATCAGTAGTAGAAAACAACAATTTTGTGCCAAGTTTAGCCCATAAAGTCTTCCAAAAGTAACTCAAGAATATAACATCGCGACCAGAAACAATAGTCCTAGGCATGCCATGCAACCTAACGACTTCTCTCAAGAACAAATCCGCAAAGTTTGAAGCATCATCGGTTTTATGACAAGCTATAAAATGTGCCATCTTAGATAATCTATCCACAACAACGAAAATAGAATCCCTCCCTTCTTAGTCCTAGGCAACCCCAAAATAAAGTCCATAGAAATATCAATCCAAGTTCTTTTTAAGAATAGCACGCAAAAGTGTTCTCAAAGTTCAATTGACAACTTCAGTTTGTCCATCCGTTTGAGGATGACAAGTAGTAGAATACAACAATTTTTTGCCAAGTTTAGCCCATAAAGTCTTCCAAAAGTAACTCAAGAATTTAACATCGCGATCAGAAGCAATAGTACTAGTCATGCAATGCAACCTGACGACTTCCCTAAAGAACAAATCCGCAATGTTTGAAACATCAACGCTTTTATGACCAGCTATAAAATGTGCCATCTTAGAGAATCTATCAAAACAACGAAAATAGAATCCCTCCTCTTCTTAGTCCTAGGCAACCCCAAAATAAAGTCCATAGAAATGTCAATCCAAGTTCTTTTTAAGAATAGCACGCAAAAGTGTTCCCAAAGTTCAGTTGACAACTTCAGTTTGTCCATCCATTTGAGTATGACAAGTAGTAGAAGACAACAATTTTAGTTTAGCCCATAAAGTCTTCCAAAAGTAACTCAAGAATATAACATTGCTACCAGAAACAATAGTCCTTGGCATGCCATGCAACCTAACGACTTATCTAAAGAACGAATGCGCAATGTTTGATGCATCATCGGTTTTATGACAAGCTATAAAATGTGCCATATTAGAGAATCTATCCACAACAACGAAAATAGAATCCCTCCCCTTCTTAGTCCTAGGTAACCCAAAAATAAAGTCCATAGAAATGTCAATCCAAGTTCTTTTTAAGAATAGCACGCAAAAGTGTTCCCAAAGTTCTATTGACAACTTCAGTTTGTCCATCCGTTTGAGGATGATAAGTAGTAGAAAACAACAATTTTGTGCCAAGTTTAGCCCATAAAGTCTTCCAAAAGTAACTCAAGAATATAACATCGCGACCAGAAACAATAGTCATATGCATGCCATGCAACCTAACGACTTCTCTAAAGAACATATCCGCAATGTTTGAAGCATCATCGGTTTTATGACAAGCTATAAAATGCGCCATCTTAGAGAATCTATCCACAACAACAAAAATAGAATCTCTCCACTTCTTAATCCTAGGCAACCCCAAAATAAAGTCCATAGAAATGTCAATCCAAGTTCTTTTTAAGAATAGAACGCAAAAGTGTTCCCAAAGTTCTATTGACAACTTCAGTTTGTCCATCCGTTTCAGGATGACAAGTAGTAGAAAACAACAATTTTGTGCCAAGTTTAGCCCATAAAGTATTCTAAAAGTAACTCAAGAATTTAACATCGCGATAAGAAGCAATAGTCTTAGTCATGCCATGCAACCTAACGACTTCTCTAAAGAACAAATCCGCAATGTTTGAAGTATCATCGGTTTTATGACAAGCTATAAAATGTGCCATCTTAGAGAATCTATCCACAACATTGAAAATAGAATCCCTCCCCTTCTTAGTCCTAGGCAACCCCAAAATAAAGTCCATAGAAATGTCAATCCAAGTTCTTTTTAAGAATAGCACGCAAAAGTGTTCCCAAAGTTCTATTGACAACTTCAGTTTGTCCATCCGTTTGAGGATGACAAGTAGTAGAAAACAACAATTTTGTGCCAAGTTTAGCCCATAAAGTCTTCCAAAAGTAACTCAAGAATATAACATCGCGACAAGAAACAATAGTCCTAGCATGCCATGCAACCTAACGACTTCTCTCAAGAACAAATCCGCAATGTTTGAAGCATCATCGGTTTTATGACAAGCTATAAAATGTGACATCTTAGAGAATCTATCAACAACAAAAAAAATAGAATCCCTCCCCTTCTTAGTCCTAGGCAACCCCAAAATAAAGTCCATAGAAATGTCAATCCAAGTTCTTTTTAAGAATAGCACGCAAAAGTGTTCCCAAAGTTCTATTGACAACTTCAGCAGTTTGTCCATCCGTTTGAGGAGGACAAGTAGTAGAAAACAACAATTTTGTACTAATTTAGCCCATAAAGTCTTCCAAAAGTAACTCAAGAATTTAACATCGCGATCAGAAGCAATAGTCCTAGGCATGCCATGCAACTAACGACTTCTCTAAAGAACAAATCCGCCATGTTCGAAGCATCATCAGTTTTATGACAAGCTATAAAATGTGCCATCTTAGAGAATCTATCCACAACAACAAAAATAGAATCCCTCCCCTTCTTAATCCTAGGCAACCCCAAAATAAAATCCATAGAAATGTCAATCCAAGTTCTTTTTAAGAATAACACGCAAAAGTGTTCCCAAAGTTCTATTGACAACTTCAGTTTGTCCATCCGTTTGAGGATGACAAGTAGTAGAAAACAACAATTTTGTGCCAAGTTTAGCCCATAAAGTATTCCAAAAGTAACTCAAGAATTTAACATCGCGATAAGAAGCAATAGTCTTAGACATGCCATGCCATGCAACCTAACGACTTCTCTAAAGAACAAATCCGCCATGTTTGAAGCATCATCGGTTTTATGACAAGCTATAAAATGTGCCATCTTAGATAATCTATCCACAACAACGAAAATAGAATCCCTCCCTTCTTAGTCCTAGGCAACCCCAAAATAAAGTCCATAGAAATATCAATCAAAGTTCTTTTTAAGAATAGCACGCAAAAGTGTTCTCAAAGTTCAATTGACAACTTCAGTTTGTCCATCCGTTTGAGGATGATCAAGTAGTAGAAAACAACAATTTTGTGCCAAGTTTAGCCCATAAAGTCTTCCAAAAGTAACTCAAGAATATAACATCGCGACCAGAAACAATAGTCCTAGGCATGCCATGCAACCTAACGACTTCTCTCAAGAACAAATCCGCAATGTTTGAAGCATCATCGGTTTTATGACAAGCTATAAAATGTGCCATCTTAGATAATCTATCCACAACAACGAAAATAGAATCCCTCCCTTTCTTAGTCCTAGGCAACCCCAAAATAAAGTCCATAGAAATATCAATCCAAGTTCTTTTTAAGAATAGCACGCAAAAGTGTTCTCAAAGTTCAATTGACAACTTCAGTTTGTCCATCCGTTTGAGGATGACAAGTAGTAGAATACAACAATTTTTTGCCAAGTTTAGCCCATAAAGTCTTCCAAAAGTAACTCAAGAATTTAACATCGCGATCAGAAGCAATAGTACTAGTCATGCAATGCAACCTAACGACTTCTCTAAAGAACAAATCCGCAATGTTTGAAACATCAACGCTTTTATGACCAGCTATAAAATGTGCCATCTTAGAGAATCTATCACAACAACGAAAATAGAATCCCTCCCCATCTTAGTCCTAGGCAACCCCAAAATAAAGTCCATAGAAATGTCAATCCAAGTTCTTTTTAAGAATAGCACGCATAAGTGTTCCCAAAGTTCTATTGACAACTTCAGTTTGTCCATCCGTTTGAGGATGATCAGTAGTAGAAAACAACAATTTTGTGCCAAGTTTAGCCCATAAAGTCTTCCAAAAGTAACTCAAGAATATAACATCGCGACCAGAAACAATAGTCCTAGGCATGCCATGCAACCTAACGACTTCTCTCAAGAACAAATCCGCAAAGTTTGAAGCATCATCGGTTTTATGACAAGCTATAAAATGTGCCATCTTAGATAATCTATCCACAACAACGAAAATAGAATCCCTCCCTTTCTTAGTCCTAGGCAACCCCAAAATAAAGTCCATAGAAATATCAATCCAAGTTCTTTTTAAGAATAGCACGCAAAAGTGTTCTCAAAGTTCAATTGACAACTTCAGTTTGTCCATCCGTTTGAGGATGACAAGTAGTAGAATACAACAATTTTTTGCCAAGTTTAGCCCATAAAGTCTTCCAAAAGTAACTCAAAAATTAACATCGCGATCAGAAGCAATAGTCCTAGTCATGCAATGCAACCTAACGACTTCTCTAAATAACAAATCCGCAATGTTTGAAGCATCAACGCTTTTATGACAAGCTATAAAATGTGCCATCTTAGAGAATCTATCACAACAACGAAAATAGAATCCCTCCCCATCTTAGTCCTAGGCAATCCCAAAATACAGTCCATAGAAATGTCAATCCAAGTTCTTTTTAAGAATAGCACGCAAAAGTGTTCCCAAAGTTCTATTGACAACTTCAGTTTGTCCATCCGTTTGAGGATGATCAGTAGTAGAAAACAACAATTTTGTGCCAAGTTTAGCCTATAAAGTCTTCCAAAAGTAACTCAAGAATATAACATCGCGACCAGAAAAAATAGTCATATGCATGCCATGCAACCTAACGACTTCTCTAAAGAACATATCCGCAATGTTTGAAGCATCATCGGTTTTATGACAAGCTATAAAATATGCCATCTTAGAGAATCTATCCACAACAACAAAAATAGAATCCCTCCACTTCTTAATCCTAGGCAACCCCAAAATAAAGTCCATAGAAATGTCAATCCAAGTTCTTTTTAAGATTAGCACGCAAAAGTGTTCCCAAAGTTCTACTGACAACTTCAGTTTGTCCATCCGTTTGTGGATGACAAGTAGTAGAAAACATCAATTTTGTGCCAAGTTTAGCCCATAAAGTATTCCAAAAGTAACTCAAGAATTTAACATCGCGATAAGAAGCAATAGTCTTAGTCATGCCATGCAACCTAACGACTTCTCTAAAGAACAAATCCGCAATGTTTGAAGCATCATCGGTTTTATGACGAGCTATAAAATGTGCCATCTTAGAGAATCTATCCACAACAACGAAAATAGAATCCATCTCCTTCTTAGTCCTAGGCAACCCCAAAATAAAAACCATAGAAATGTCAATCCAAGTTCTTTTTAAGAATAGCACGCAAATGTGTTCATAAAGTTCTATTGACAACTTCAGTTTATCCATCCGTTTGAGGATGACAAGTAGTAGAAAACAACAATTTTGTGTCAAGTTTAGCCCATAAAGTCTTCCAAAAGTAACTCAAGAATATAACATCGCAACCAGAAACAATAGTCCTGGGCATGCCATGCAACCTAACGACTTCTCTAAAGAACAAATCCGCAATGTTTGAAGCATCATCTGTTTTATGACGAGCTATAAAATGTGCCATCTTAGAGAATCTATCCACAACAACGAAAATAGAATCCATCTCCTTCTTAGTCCTAGGCAACCCCAAAATAAAGTCTATAGAAATGTCAATCCAAGTTCTTTTTAAGAATAGCACGCAAATGTGTTCATAAAGCTCTATTGACAACTTCAGTTTATCCATCCGTTTGAGGATGACAAGTAGTAGAAAACAACAATTTTGTGCCATGTTTAGCCCATAAAGTCTTCCAAAAGTAACTCAAGAATATAAAATCGCGACCAGAAACAATAGTCCTAGGCATGCCATGCAACCTAACGACTTCTCTAAAGAACAAATCCGCCATGTTTGAAGCATCATCGGTTTTTTGACAAGCTATAAAATGTGACATCTTAGAGAATCTATCCACAACAACGAAAATAGAATCCCTCCCCTTCTTAGTCCTAGGCAACCCCAAAATAAAGTCCATAGAAATGTCATTCCAATTTCTTTTTAAGAATAGCACGCAAAATTGTTCCTAAAGCTCTATTGACAACTTCAGTTTGTCCATCCGTTTGAGGATGACAAGTAGTAGAAAACAACAATTTTTTGCCAAGTTTAGCCCATAAAGTATTCCAAAAGTAACTCAAGAATATAACATCGCGACCAGAAACAATAGTCCTAGGCATGCCATGCAACCTAACGACTTCTCTAAAGAACAAATCCGCAATGTTTGAAGTATCATCGGTTTTATGACAAGCTATAAAATGTGCCATCTTAGAGAATCTATCCACAACAACGAAAATAGAATCCCTCCCCTTCTTAGTCCTAGGCAACCCCAAAATAAAGTCCATAGAAATGTCAATCCAAGTTCTTTTTAAGAATAGCCCGCAAAAGTGTTCCGAAAGTTCTATTGACAACTTCAGTTTGTCCATCCGTTTGAGGATGACAAGTAGTAGAAAACAACAATTTTGTGCCAAATTTAGCCCATAAAGTCTTCCAAAAGTAACTCAAGAATATAACATCGCGACAAGAAACAATATTCCTAGGCGTGCCATGCAACCTAACGACTTCTCTCAAGAACAAATCCGCAAAGTTTGAATCATCATCGGTTTTATGACAAGCTGTAAAATGTGACATCTTAGAGAATCTATCAACAACAACAAAAATAGAATCCCTCCCCTTCTTAGTCCTAGGCAACCCCAAAATAAAGTCCATAGAAATGTCAATCCAAGTTCTTTTTAAGAATAGCACGCAAAAGTGTTCCCAAAGTTCTATTGACAACTTCAGCAGTTTGTCCATCCGTTTGAGGATGACAAGTAGTAGAAAACAACAATTTTGTACTAATTTAGCCCATAAAGTCTTCCAAAAGTAACTCAAGAATTTAACATCGCGATCAGAAGCAATAGTCCTAGGCATGCCATGCAACCTAACGACTTCTCTAAAGAACAAATCCGCCATGTTTGAAGCATCATCGGTTTTATGACAAGCTATAAAATGTGCCATCTTAGAGAATCTATCCACAACAACAAAAATAGAATCCCTCCCCTTCTTAATCCTAGGCAACCCCAAAATATAATCCATAGAAATGTCAATCCAAGTTCTTTTTAAGAATAACACGCAAAAGTGTTCCCAAAGTTCTACTGACAACTTCAGTTTGTCCATCCGTTTGAGGATGACAAGTAGTAGAAAACAACAGTTTTGTGCCAAGTTTAGCCCATAAAGTATTCCAAAAGTAAATCAAGAATTTAACATCGCGATAAGAAACAATAGTCTTAGTCATGCCATGCAACCTAACGACTTCTCTAAAGAACAAATCTGTAATAGCCGAGCCCGGTGTACGGTACGATTTAAGTTTCGTTTGTTATTTGGGTTATGTGATTAGATGTTTAGAGTTGTTTTTTGGGCCATAGTATTATTGGTTATTATTGTTCTTGAGGTGTTAGTTGTTGTTGGTTGTTCGTTTCAGAGTTTCGGATCGATTTTAGTTGCGTTGGTTTTGTTCATTGCCGTAGCAAGATTGCACCCGCGCTCTTAGAGGAGTGCCCCCGCGGTGTACTGTTCATGATTTTGGATTTGGGAGGCCGTAGCATCACCGCACCCGCGGTAGTGCAAGGACCGCTCCCGCGATGTGCACCGCACCCGCGGTGCTTACAGTGCCGCACCCGCGGTGTTCGTGGTTCAGAATTTTTGTGGATTGCCGTGAGCTCAGCGCACCCGCGGCCCTTGTGTTGACTCACCCGCGGTGGAGGTATGGGCGAGATATTTTTACCTTTTTGGAGTGGTTAGCCTTCACTTTACCTTTTCATTTCCTCTCATTTCCGATTTCCTCTCTTCTTCCAAGGGTTTTCTCCATTTTCTTTTGCTTCCTATCTCGATTCGTGGATCTAGTTCGATTTTCGACTTGAGATCGAGGTTCTCCTTGGTGCTAGGAAGCTTAGGTAAGTTTTTGGTTGAGTTCTATCATGGTTTTTGGTAATGAGATGCTATAGGTTGATGTATTGGTTGGTTTAATGGATTATTTGACTTGTATTTTTGGATACAGAGTTGATTTTGGTATTATTTATGGATTAATGTTGTAGGTGGTGTACCAAGAGTATAGTTTGGAGGTGTTCTATTGGTTGTAAGTGGAATTTCATCCCTTGTGCTCACATGATGTTATATGTATTGTATTTCAAAGGTTTCAAAGTGTTATTCCCTTCAATTGATCCATTGTTATGTATTGATTCCATTGATTATCTATTGGAGGCATTGTATGTCTCATTTATTGAAAAAGGGAATACAAGAGAAAAGATATAGTTTCCAAAGTGATTGTTTAAATGCTATTGAGAATTCAAATGTTTTTATTGGATTGATTGAATCATAGTCAGAGCATTGCATGCAATTAGTTGATCAACAACCATAGGCTTTTATCCCTCACAGTTATCGATTTATATCGATGGGATATTTGCAACCACAGTCAGAGATAATATTGATATCAATCCAACCAGAGAAAAGAGAAATACCATCGTATTGCTATCTATTGCTATGTTATTGCTACAGTTATTGCTACAGTATTCATGTTTCAGAGTTGATGGTATTTATGATTTCAAGTCATGTTTTACAGAGTATACTATGTATCATTGCTATGTAGAGTTCCACTTGCTGAGTTTTTATACTCATTTCAGTTATTTTCATGTGATGCAGATAAGAGCGACGGACCAGGACGTTGACTGTGGTCAGAGGTCATATGCATACGAAGATTGGAAGGATGATGTTTTTGTTATCATTTGGGACATGATCATAGGAATGATTGTTTTGCATTTTGTATATCATTTGAATGATCATGTATTTATTTTGTAAACATTTTATGAAATGTATTTTGAAACTCCTTCCATTTGAAAGAAAATTTTAAATTCCGCTGTATTTTTATCGTTACGGGTCAGGGTGTCACATTTAGTGGTATCAGAGCGGTGTTCTTCGGACCAATGCATATGACTTCGTCTACTTTCAACTGTTCGGGTATGTTTTCTTTGCATCTATCTATTCATTGTTATATATTGATTGGTGTCTTGTGAGCAATTGTAGAGTATGCCACCTAAGAGCAAAGCAGTAGAGGGGGAGGATAGTTCTTCCTCTAGAGTTGTCGATGAGTTCGGCAAGTTGCTTAAGGAGCAGGCTAAAGTTCATAGTGAGCAGATTCAGTAGCTGCTTCGATTGCAAGGAACAGGACATGGTAGAGGCCAAGGTAGAGTTCCAGTTGCTCAGGCTGTTGGCACTGATGCCGTCTTTTCTGCTTTCAAGAGAATGGATCCACCGGAATTCGCAGGTAGCACCGATCCTTTAGTTGCTGTCGAGTGGGTCAAGGCTTTAGAGGCGATCTTCGATCACCTCCAGTACGAGGACAAAGACAGGATCAGCTGTGCCGTTTTCATGTTGGTTAAGGCTGCCCTGCATTTGGTGGAATGCGACGAAGGTTGGAGTGAATGCTTCGACACTGAAGTGGTCAGAGTTCACAGATTTGTTCTACGACAAGTATTTTCCCGACGCACTTCGAACGAGGAAGGTTACGGAGTTCTTGGAGCTTCGACAAGGGAGCTTGGATGTCGGTCAGTATATTCTCAAGTTTGAGGAGGGTTGCTTGTTTGCTCCTTACATTGCTTCCAATGACAAAGACAAAGGCGCTCATTTCATTCGAGGCCTTAGAGCTGAGATTCGTCTTGATATCAACATGTCCAAGGCCGTGACTTTCAAGGAGATCGTGTCCAAAGCTTTGTTGGCCGAGCAAGACGAGAAGGACATCACTAGAGAGAGGCAGGAGAGGCACCAAGCTGTTGCTCAAAGAGGCCAAGGCTCGAATCAGAGGGGCAGGGATCGTTTCAAGGGCAAGGGCAAGATGGAGTCGAGTCCTAGACCACCGTCAGTTCCAGTTGATCCCGAGAAGCCACTGTGTCCTAAGTGTGGCAAGCATCATCGAGGAGAGTGCAGATTTGGCACTCATTCTTGCTATCGTTGTGGCACGGCAGGCCACGTTGCCAGAGATTGTCCACGAGGAGCTAGCCAAGGGAAGGTGCAGGGTCGTATCTTTACGATGACCAAGGAAGGTATTAATCATGATTCTTCATTGATCTCTAGTGCTATTTTGATTTCAGGCAGAGTAGCTACGACTTTGATAGATACTGGTGCTACTCATTCTTTTATGTCTGAATTGTTTTTGAGATCTTTGGGTATAGTTCCTTCTGTTCTTCCCCTCCAGCTTAGTGTTGTTTTGCCTTCGGGGGAAGTGTTGTGCCCGACATCGATTGTGTTTGCGTGCCCTGTTCGTATTGAGGAGCGAGTTGTCTTCGCTGATTTGATTGTTATCCCTATGGTTGCCTTTGATGTTATTCTTGGCATGGATTGGCTTTCGACTTACCGTGCAGTTATCGATTGTGTTGCTAAGAAGGTGACTTTTGCAGATGATGGCCATGGAGGAGTTCTCGCCAGCACATGTACTTCGCTGGTCCTTCCTTTTATTTCTTGTCTTGAGGCTGAGAAGTTGATGTGTAGAGGTTGTGATGTGTTTATGGCTTCTATTGTGGATGTGGATAGACTGATTAAGTTGAATATTGATGATATCGATGTTGTGAGGGAGTTTGCTGATGTGTTTGAGGATGATGTTCCGGGTTTGCCGCCGGATAGGGATGTTGAGTTTTCGATCGATTTAGCTCCAGGTACGGTTCCTATTTCTAAGGCTCCGTACAGGATGGCCCCTACCGAGATGAAGGAGTTGAAGGCGCAATTGCAGGATCTAGTGGACAAGGGTTTCATTCGACCGAGTTCTTCGCCTTGGGGAGCTCCGGTCCTTTTTGTCAAGAAGAAGGATGGTTCTTTGCGTCTGTGTATCGACTACAGGGAGCTTAACAAAGTGACTGTCAAGAACAAGTATCCGTTGCCACGGATTGACGACCTATTTGACTAGCTCCATGGTGCCACTGTCTTTTCGAAGATTGATCTTCGGTCTGGCTACTATCTGTTGAAGGTTAGGGAGTCCGATATCCCTAAGACAGCGTTCCGGACCAGGTACGGTCACTATGAGTTTATGGTTATGTCTTTTGGTCTGACCAATGCCCCTTCAGTCTTTATGGATCTGATGAACCGTGTGTTCAAGCCTTATCTGGATAGCTTTGTCATTGTCTTTATCGACGATATCTTGATCTATTCCAAGACCAGAGAGCTTCATGCAGAGCATCTCAGAGTGGTTCTTCAGTTGTTGCGAGAGAAGAGGTTGTTTGCCAAGCTGAAGAAGTGTGAGTTTTGGCTGGATCATATTTCTTTCCTAGGCCATGTTGTTTCGAGGGATGGCATTGCTGTTGATCCATTGAAGATAGAGGCGATTCAGAATTGGCCTATTCCTACTACTGTTTCAGAGGGACGCAGTTTCCTTGGTTTGGCGGGTTATTATCGTCGTTTCATTTCAGATTTTTCCAAGATTGCCCTGCCATTGTCCAATCTGACGAGGAAGACTGTGAAGTTCGAGTGGTCCATTGATTGACAGAGTGCATTCCAAGAGCTGAAGGATAGATTGACGACAGCTCCTGTTCTTTCATTGCCCAGTGGTTCTGAGGATTTTGTTGTCTATACCGATGCGTCGAAGAGAGGCCTTGGTGCAGTGCTGATGCAGCGAGGTAAGGTCATTGCCTATGCTTCTCACCAGTTGAAGGATTACGAGAGGAATTATCCGACGCACGATTTGGAGCTAGCAGCTGTGGTTTTCGCCCTGAAGATTTGGAGACATTACTTGTATGGCGAAAAGTGTGAGATCTTCACAGACCACAAGAGTTTGAAGTATCTGTTCTCTCAGAAAGAGCTCAATATGCGACAGAGGAGGTGGTTAGAGCTTGTCAAAGATTATGATGGGACTATCAGTTACCACCCAGGGAAGGCGAACGTGGTGGCATATGCATTGAGTCGCAAATCGAGTGCTTCTTTGAGTTCTTTGATTCAGAGGCCATTGTTGATGGATTTGCAGCGAGAGGATATTTCTTTGGTAGTTCCGGGAACCATTGCTCGCCTTTCAGCGTTGGTCATTCGGACTACTTTGACGGACAGGATCCGTAGAGAGCAGGCGACTGATTTGCAGTTGTCAGAGTTGAGAGCTAGAGCTGAAGAGAGGGGTAACTCAGAGTTTGGTTCGAATGGTGATGGTTTGGTGACTTTCAGAGGCCGTATTTGTGTTCCTATTGGCGATGATATTCGACGAGACATTCTGACAGAGGCTCATACCGCGCCATATTCGATTCATCCAGGCAGTACGAAGATGTATCAGGATCTTCGTCGACTCTACTGGTGGCCAGGTATGAAGAAAGATATTGCTTTGTTCATTTCTCAGTGCCTTACTTGTCAGCAGGTGAAGATTGAGCATCAGAGACCTGCTGGGACATTGCTATCTTTGCCGATTCCTCAGTGGAAGTTGGAGCACATTACGATGGATTTCGTGACTGGTCTTCCCAGAGTGCAGAAAGGTTATAATTCCATTTGGGTCATTGTTGATCGGTTGACCAAGTCAGCGCACTTTCTCCCAGTCAAGACGACGTACTCCATGAATCAGTATGCCGAGGATTATATTGCAGAGATTGTTAGACTTCATGGTGTCCCTGTGTCGATCGTGTCTGATCGTGATCCTAGATTTACCTCCGAGTTTTGGAAGAGTCTGCACAGAGCTATGGGATCACGGTTAGCGTTCAGTACAGCTTATCACCCTCAGAGCGACGGTCAGTCAGAGAGAGTCATTCAGATTCTTGAGGATATGCTCAGAGCTTGTACTATTGATTATTCTGGTAGCTGGGATTCTAAATTGCCACTTGTGGAGTTCACGTACAACAATAGCTACCAGGCGACGATTGGGATGGCAACGTATGAGGCACTTTATGGCAGGAATTGCAGATCGCCCTTGTATTGGGATGAGGTTGGTGAGAGGAAAATGTTGGGACCAGAGTTGGTCCAGCAGACGGCCGATGTTGTTGCTGTGATCAGAGAGAGGATGAAGACTGCGCAATCGAGACAGAAGAGCTATGCAGATGTTCGTCGTAGGCCTTTGCAGTTCGAGGTTGGCGATCACGTGTTTCTGAAGATTGCACCTCTCAAGGGTGTGATGAGATTTGGCAAGAAGGGCAAGTTGAGTCCGAGGTTTATTGGTCCATTTGAGATTTTGGACAGAGTTGGTGATCGAGCCTACAGATTAGCCCTACCGCCTGATCTTGACAGAGTTCACAATGTGTTTCACGTATCGATGCTCAGGAAGTATGTTGCGAATCCTTCCCATGTTCTTCACCATGAACCATTGGACTTGACGCCGAGTTTGACGTACCAAGAGATTCCGATTCAGATTCTGGATCGCACAGTTAGAGTTTTGAGGAACAAAGAGATCGGCATTGTTAAAGTCCTTTGGAGGAACCATTTGATCGAAGAGGCTACGTGGGAACCAGAGGATGAGATGAGAGAAAAGTATCTTGAGTTGTTCGTGCAGTGACGTCAATTTCGCGGACGAAATTCCTCTAAGGAGGGGAGATTGTAATAGCCGAGCCCGGTGTACGGTACGATTTAAGTTTCGTTTGTTATTTGGGTTATGTGATTAGATGTTTAGAGTTGTGTTTTGGGCCATAGTATTATTGGTTATTATTGTTCTTGAGGTGTTAGTTGTTGTTGGTTGTTCGTTTCAGAGTTTCGGATCGATTTTAGTTGCGTTGGTTTTGTTCATTGCCGTAGCAAGAGTGCACCCGCGCTCTTAGAGGAGTGCCCCCGCGGTGTACTGCTCATGATTTTGGATTGGGAGGCCGTAGCATCACCGCACCCGCGGTAGTGCAAGGACCGCTCCCGCGGTGTGCACCGCACCCGCGGTGCTTACAGTGCCGCACCCGCGGTGTTCGTGGTTCAGGATTTTTGTGGATTGCCATGAGCTCAGCGCACCTGCGGCCCTTGTGTTGACGCACCCGCGGTGGAGGTATGGGCGAGATATTTTTACCTTTTTGGAGTGGTTAGCCATCACTTTACCTTTTCATTTCCTCTCATTTCCGATTTCCTCTCTTCTTCCAAGGGTTTTCTCCATTTTCTTTTGCTTCCTATCTTCGATTCGTGGATCTAGTTCGATTTTCGACTTGAGATCGAGGTTCTCCTTGGTGCTAGGAAGCTTAGGTAAGTTTTTGGTTGAGTTCTATCATGGTTTTTGGTAATGAGATGCTATAGGTTGATGTATTGGTTGGTTTAATAGATTATTTGACTTGTATTTTTGGATATAGAGTTGATTTTGGTATTATTTATGGATTATTGTTGTAGGTGGTGTACCAAGAGTATAGTTTGGAGGTGTTCTATTGGTTGTAAGTGGAATTTCATCTCTTGTGCTCACATGATGTTATATGTATTGTATTTCAAAGGTTTCAAGGTGTTATTCCCTTCAATTGATCCATTGTTATGTATTGATTCCATTGATTATCTATTGGAGGCATTGTATGTCTTATTTATTGAAAAAGGGAATACAAGAGAAAAGATATAGTTTCCAAAGTGATTGATTAAATGCGATTGAGAATTCAAATGTTTTTATTGGATTGATTGAATCATAGTCAGAGCATTGCATGCAATTAGTTGATCAACAACCATAGGCTTTTATCCCTCACAGTTATCGATTTATATCGATGGGATATTTGCAACCACAGTCAGAGATACTATTGATATCAATCCAACCAGAGAAAAGAGAAATACCATCGTATTGCTATCTATTGCTATGTTATTGCTACAGTTATTGCTACAGTATTCATGTTTCAGAGTTGATGGTATTTATGATTTCAAGTCATGTTTTACAGAGTATACTATGTATCATTGCTATGTAGAGTTCCACTTGCTGAGTTTTTATACTCATTTCAGTTATTTTCATGTGATGCAGATAAGAGCGACGGACCAGGACGTTGACTGTGGTCAGAGGTCATATGCATACGAAGATTGGAAGGATGATGTTTTTGTTATCATTTGGGACATGATCATAGGAATGATTGTTTTGCATTTTGTATATCATTTGAATGATCATGTATTTATTTTGTAAACATTTTATGAAATGTATTTTGAAACTCCTTCCATTTGAAAGAAAATTTTAAATTCCGCTGTATTTTTATCGTTACGGGTCAGGGTGTCACAAAATCCGCCATGTTTGAAGCATCATCGGTTTTATGACAAGCTATAAAATGTGCCATCTTAGATAATCTATCCACAACAACGAAAATAGAATCCCTCCCTTTCTTAGTCCTAGGCAACCCCAAAATAAAGTCCGTAGAAATATCAATCCAAGTTCTTTTTAAGAATAGCACGCAAAATTGTTCTCAAAGTTCAATTGACAACTTCAGTTTGTCCATCCGTTTTAGGATGACAAGTAGTAGAATACAACAATTTTTTGCCAAGTTTAGCCCATAAAGTCTTCCAAAAGTAACTCAAGAATTTAACATCGCGATCAGAAGCAATAGTCCTAGTCATGCAATGCAACCTAACGACTTCTCTAAAGAAGAAATCCGCAATGTTTGAAGCATCAACGCTTTTATGACAAGCTATAAAATGTGTCATCTTAGAGAATCTATCACAACAAAGAAAATAGAATCCCTCCCCATCTTAGTCCTAGTCAACCCCAAAATAAAGTCCATAGAAATGTTAGAGTAGGTGCCCGTCGAGCCAAGTGTTGGCCGAATGTTCACAATGAAACTCTATGTATAAGCAATCTTTATTTTAATAATATTTGAAATTATTATTATGGCAAATCTTTATCTGTATACCCATGCTAGCTGCATAGATAAAGCCCTTGAATATACAAATAGTAGAAAGAATATGAGATGCTCATATGATGAGTATCATGAAACTCATATTTGTAATACTGTATATTCTAAACGGTTCCTAGTCGATTCAGCCGCCACTAAGAAGGATATAGGCCGCTCGAGTTAGAGACTAGTATCTGCGATGTGAGTACCATGTTTCATTGGTAGGGGACATTGTGATGTCCGAACATGCAGATAGGTGCTCCTTGTAGAGTGCACTGAACAACCCTCCATAAAAGGACTTTCCAAGTGGTTCTCACTTATCGAGTGGAAAAGTCCTGGTTTATGGTTGTACAGAATTAGTCCTTATGACCCGGGACAACATTGAGACTCTATGTGCTAGAATTACACTTTGACTTGTTTACCGACTCTCATGGGGTC
Organism: Primulina eburnea; assembly: GCF_022965805.1. NCBI lineage: Eukaryota > Viridiplantae > Streptophyta > Magnoliopsida > Lamiales > Gesneriaceae > Primulina > Primulina eburnea. The sequence continues at coordinate 40,636,425 of NC_133105.1, forward strand.
ATTAGGTGGCAAGGTTGGGTGTTCTGTCGAAACACATAGGAGTCGATGCATTGTAGTCGGGGATTCACCGCTTACCTTCGGGTATGGATATCCTATGTGTTTTCATGTGTATGTAGATCGAAATCTCTGGCCAGAGTATGGTTGTAATTATGAAAGGTGTTTCATAGATTACACCATCGATGCAACTACGACATGACACATAGTATCGATTCATTGACAACTCTCGATAAACCAATGGTTGTCGAATCGATCGGGATATATGAGTTGAAGGGACCGTACTGTACGCTAACCATAATTGAATGGTTCTTGCAGGCACTATCATGTGATACCTAGGGAATCACGTAAGCGATGCTGCTAGGCGTTTAACGTGATTGGTTGGGTACTATCAGACTTGAGTTCTGACGTTCTTACTATCAAGGAGTTGATAAGTAAGAATGGAGCAATTGGGGTATGCTCGAATAAGGACATGTTTAGTCCGAATCACATGGAGATGTGAACCCACGGCTAGTTGTATCAATGAACCATTGAGGGCCACACAAGTACTAGCTTTGTAAATCCCGATGAGAAGTAAAAATAGTTCAATGTGTTGAACGGCTTATAAAGGAGTTTATAAGCGTAAGGAAAATTAGAAGTATGACTTCTATAAAGGAGAAAATAGTTCAAAGTGTTGAACGGCTTATAAATGTGTTTATAAGTGTAAAGAAAAATAGAAGTATGACTTCTATGAGAGAAATGTAAATTTTGATTTATGGAAGTGTTCCTAAATTAAAATTTGGCCAAGTGACTAATGTTTTTGAAAATTGTGATTTTCATAAACATTATTATGGACTAAATTAAATTAATTCAAGTGTTGAATTAATTAAACACTAGTGGGCCTAGTAGAGCCCAAATAATTAAATTAATTCAAGTGTTGGATTAATTAAATAATATTGAGTCTTGTAGAGCTCAATTAAAATAATTATTTAACTAGTGGGACTTGGGTAAATTCAAGTAATGTTTAAATAGTCTCAAATGTGTTTGAGATATTTAAATTTAGTCCAAAGTTTTTAATTTGATTAAAAACTATATAATATGCATGCATGGGAGGTGAAGAGTTGGGGAATACTTTTGATTAAAATAATGGTTGGCATGCAACTTTTTGAATCAACTTTTTGCAACCCCAAGACTAGTCTCTCCTCCCTCATAACACATGTATGTTGGCCGAAATGCTCTCCCATTTTTCTCTCCCAAAATTTTTCTTCTTTTGTGTTCTTCAATTGTTGAAGAATAAACACACTTCTCTTTGAAAAATCCTCACATTTTTCTAGTGCAAATTGTGAGGGGATTTCCCTAGTTAGTGGTGGGCCTAATTTGAAGGAAAGTTTCAAGGATTTGGAGGAGGAGCTTGTAGATCTTCATGCCATTCAAGAGCTAAGGTGTTTATACCTTAGTTGGAGCCATAAAATCAATCCTTGTGATTGATAGGTAATTTTCTCAACATCCTATGAATGGTGTTTATGTTTTTGTAAATATTACACAAAGTCTAAGGGGTGGCCGAAATTTGTGCCTCAAAATTTCGAATTTTCGCTTCCGTTGCGCTTCCGGCCACCGTAACCGGTCCGCTTTCAAGTGGTATCCGAGCTTAGGTTACGGATTTTGTGTAATATTTGCATAATATTATGTTGAGATCGATTTCTAACCGTTTGAGATTTTTTGTGCAAGAAAATCATCAAGGCCGAATTTTTGAAGAAAACAAAAAAAAAAAAAATGTTTTTCCGGGCAGCCGAGGGGCTGCCCGAAAGGGGCTGCCCGAAAATTTCGGGCAGCCGAGGGGCAGCCCAAGGGGCTGCCCGAAAGTTGCTGTTTTAAAATAAAAAAATAAAAAAAAAAAATTTTGTGTTGCCGGAATCCGGCGACGGAGCTCCGGCGACGGCGATGACGGCTAGGGTTTCCAAAAGTGTTTTGGTTAATCAAAGTGTCATGGGCCTTGAGTTGTTGGGCCATAGGATGGCCAACACATTTGTGATTTTAAATGGGCCAAAATATTTTTAGTGAAAAATGAGTTTGTTTTTGGGCCCTTAAGTTTAAAATTACAAAAGTTGCAAATATTTTCTCATGAAATAAATATTTTAAGTTGGACTTTAAATATTTATAGTAAATGGTGATTTACAAGAAATTCGGTTATAAATAAATTAATTTGAAAGTAGACAAAGGTGTTTGTATACTTTGTTAATTTAGTTTATAATCGTGGCGGTTAGTGATTGGATCAAGATATATAATATTGGATCAATTAATTATTGTGATAATTAATTGATGGTGTATGATATGTGATATTATGCATGAAGGATGATCAAAAGCCCAAGCCCAATTTGCTAGGTGTATGCTAGGATATTTTGTGTTGAATGATTGTAATAATTATCAAATTTAAAGTGGGCTTGGTTTATGGCCCGTTCCCACCCCATGAGATGTATCCCTATGTGCCATGGATATTTATTTGTAAATATTAGAATAGGGGAAGATCAAGATTGGAAGATGGTGGCCTTGGTGATTATGAAGATCGAAGACATGTAATATTGGATGCTAATGTAATAGTATAGTTGCATTGCATCCCGTGCATTTACCCTAGGATTGGACCTAGGCCCGTGTTTGGCTCACACGGGCCATTAGTATTGGGGCGATTGATCATCCTTGTATTGTTTACTGTTTATAATATATGCATGATATGTTATAAATAATGAGTATGTGCGTTATTATTATTATAATAACAAAGTTGCATGAATCCGGCAAACATACGATCAAACATGGCGAGCTTTTAAAATAAAATTAATGATGAGACCTTTCAAAATTAAAAACCCTCATTTTGAATAAGATTCAAAATTAATATCAAGCCCGAAAAGGGGAATTATAAATTTGTTTATAATTTCCTTGTCTTCCATCGACAATGGGTGCATGATGAACGCTACCCGTACTCGGGGCTCGGCTCATATTATTGGGGGGGCCCTGGGTGCCGGAAAGCTGTGACATCCATTGACATGGTGATGTGAACTACGTGGAACTCCCATGATTTCGGCTCATATTATTGAGGGAACTCATGGCGACCGTCCATTAAGGTTCAACATCGATGGGTAAGGCTTGACACGTGAAGATGAACGACGTCATATTATTGGGTCCTAATCAAACGTGAGACAAAAGTTTACGTAGAGGGTTGCATTGTGATGCAATTGGAAACTACCTTTTAGGAATTGTGATTGGCTGATATTATTCGGGATCATAATTCGCTAATTGGACCTTACGTACCTACTGAGGAAAGGAGTTTCCCGTTTTCACTAGAGGGTAGTGAAAGATGTCAAAACAGTGGGAGTAAATATTTATAAAGTTAAAGTCCATACTTTATATCTTACCAAATATTTTAAATAGTCATCAACATTTATCTGTTTTACTTTTCAGTACAAATTTGACAATGTCTTCGATTCGCAATCCGATATCTGCAATACTCGACAAACACATATTAACTGGACCTAATTACCTCACTTGGCTAAGAAATTTGAAAATAGTCTTAAATTCGGAAAGGGTAACATATACACTAACTCAGTCGCCCCCTGTTGAGGCTCCGACTGACTGCAATCCTGAGGAATTGCAGGCTTACAAGGAATGGTGTGACCATGACTTGATAGCCAGGTGTTATATGCTGACTTCTATGAACGATGAGCTTCAGAGGCGTTTTGAGGGTGCAAAGAGTGCTGCTGACATTCATTTGCATCTCAAAGAGCTCTTTGGTGAGCAAACACGACCTCTTAGGCATGCTACCGTCAAGGAGCTGACCACTTTGCGCATGCGAGAGGGGACCTCGGTCCATGAGCATGGCCTAAAGGTGATCGGGCTCGTGGACAAGCTCGTTGGCATGGATTTGATCTTGCCTTCGGAGTTGACCACGGACGTGTTGCTGTTATCGCTGCCTAGCTCATTTGATCCTTTTGTGGTGAACTACAACATGAACAAGATGGAACCGACCCTTGAGGAGTTGGTGAACATGCTTGTTACGTTTGAATCCACCATCAAGAGAGAGAAGTTGGTTCTTTATGTGGGTTCTTCATCTGGTACAAAGATTGATCCACATGGGAAGGGAAAGAAGAGTTCTTTCCAACGTCCCGAGAAGAACGTGCCCTTGTTGAGGCAATCTCCGAACCCTGTTGAGGCAGCCAGACCAGTTAAGGCTGACAAGACTAATGATGTATGTCATCACTGCAAGAAGCCTGGACATTGGAGGCGTAATTGCAAAGAATATCTTGCCCAGAAGTGTTCTGGAAACGGTATGTTCTAAATTTAAGTAAACATTTTAATTAACTCTACTTCTTGGGTATTAGATACCGGTTGTGACTCACATCTCTGTAATGGGTTACAGGTGATGGGAAGAAGTAGGAAGCCTAAGGAAGGTGTGACCTTCTTGAGGATGGGCAATGGAGCAAGAGTTGCTGCCAAGGCTATTAAGGATGTTTACTTATTGTTGAACAATGACTTTAAGTTAATTTTAAGAGATGTTTTGTTTGTACCTGTTTGATGTAAAACATTGTTTCCATTTCTATTGTGATAAAAATGGATATTCTTGTTTATTTAGCAAAGGTGTTTGCAACATTTACAAGAATGAATGTTTAATTGGTACTTGAGAACTTGAAAACGATCTCTATAACTTAAAAGTAAAAGATATTCTACTAAATGTCCATTCAAAGGCAGATACCATATGAGATATGGATGGGTAAGCCTCCCAAATATTCTTATCTTAGAATATGGGGAGCCCTGCTTATGTGAAGCAGGTTAGTGGGAGATAAATTGGATTGTTGATCCATTTTATGTTACTTTGTGGGATATCCAAGGAATTAAGTTGGATATCATTTCTATCATCCCCAAGAAACAAAAGTGTTTGTTTCTAGGAATGCAACCTTTTTGGAAAGGGATTTTCTATTGGATAGAAAAGGCAGATGATAGAACTCGAAGAGGTTCGAGAGACACCCACAATTATAGAACCCACACCCGATGAGCCAAGAGAGGAGATACAAGCACCTAGCAGATACGAGAAAGTCTCGAGACCACCTATGAGGTATGGTCAGCTTCTTGAAGAAGGCCATGATGAGCCTAACCATGGATGTGATCCATGGACCTTCAAGGAAGCGTTATCTGATGCCAATTCATCCAAGTGACTTGAAGAAATGGAATCTGAGTTGAATTCCATACATTCGAACCAAGTGTAGGATCTTGTTGATCCACCTGTGGGAACTGTTCCCACAGGGACTTGGGAGGATGGGAAGGTGTTGACCTTCAAGGCGCGATTGGTGGCAAAAGGATGTACTCAAAGACAAGGAGTTGACTTTGAGGAAACCTTTTCCCAGTCGCAATGTTCAAGTCCATAAGGATTTTGCTAGCCATAGCTGCATGGTATGACTGTGAGATATGGCAGATGGATGTTAAGACAGTCTTTCTTAATGGGGATATTAAGAAAGTGATTTACATGTCTCAAACCTGGAGGGTTTACATCTATCGGAAGTGAGCATATGGTATGCAAACTTCAGAGATCTCTATTTATGATCTAAAGCAGGCATCTAGGAGTTGGAACCTCAGATTCGACAGTACAATCAAATAGTTTGATTTACTAAGAATCATGAGGGACCCTATGTGTATAAGAAGGTCAGTGGGAGTGTTGTGACATTCCTGGTGTTATATGTTGATAACATTCTACTCATTGGGAATGATGTAGGAATGTTGCAATCAACAAAGATATGGTTAGCGAGTAAGTTCTCGATGAAGGACTTGGGTGAAGCATCTTTTGTATTGGGATACAGATCTATAGAGATAGATCGAAAAGATGGCTTGGTCTCACCCAGTCCACATACATGATACCATCGTGAAGCGGTTCTCGATGGATGCGTCCTTGAGAGGACATCTACCAATGTGTCATGGCGTGTCCCTATCCAAGTCTGTCTCCTGAGACTGATGCAGAGATAGTGACGATGACACGCATTCCGTATGCTTCGGCAATTGGTAACATCATGTATGGGATGATATCTACACGTCCTGACGTGGCGTTTGCACTATATGTAGTGAAATGATATCATTCGAACCCTGGTCTTCCACACCTGAAAGCTGTGAAAGACATCCTCAAGTAGTTGAGAAGGACCAATAAAGTGTTCTTGGTCTATGGGGTGGAGAACTAAAATTGGAAGGCTATACCGACTCTAGCTTCCAAAGCGATATCGATGACTCGAAGTCAACCTCTAGTTTCGTATTCATGCTCAACGGTGCTGCTGTCTCTTGGAAGAGTTCCAAGCAAGACAATATTACGGATTCCAGCACAGAGGCCGAATACATTGCTGCATCAGATGCAGCAAGAGAGGCTGTTTGGATAAGGAATTTCGTCCAAGAGTTGGACGTCATTCCTAATAGAATTGCTCCTATCCCGGTGTTGTGTGACAACACGGGAGCTATAGCTCAAGCAAAGGAGCCAAGGTCTCATCAGAAATCCAAACTCGTATTGAGAAAGTACCACATCCTCGTAGAGATTGTGGAAAGAAGAGATGTGTCTATTGACAAAGTCGGCTCCACAGATTATGTTGTTGATCCACTAGCTAAGCCTTTACCTGGACCATTATTCGACAAGCATCGCGAATCAATGGGTTTTAAGCATATGGGTAGTTGGCTCTAGTGCAAGTGGGAGATTGTTAGAGTAGGTGCCCGTCGAGCCAAGTGTTGGCCGAAGTGTTCACAATGAAACTCTATGTATAAGCAATCTTTATTTTAATAATATTTGAAATTATTATTATGGCAAATCTTTATCTGTATACCCATGCTAGCTGCATAGATAAAGCCCTTGAATATACAAATAGTAGAAAGAATATGAGATGCTCATATGATGAGTATCATGAAACTCATATTTGTAATACTGTATATTCTAAACGGTTCCTAGTCGATTCAGCCGCCACTAAGAAGGATATAGGCCGCTCGAGTTAGAGACTAGTATCTGCGATGTGAGTACCATGTTTCATTGGTAGGGGACATTGTGATGTCCGAACATGCAGATAGGTGCTCCTTGTAGAGTGCACTGAACAACCCTCCATAAAAGGACTTTCCAAGTGGTTCTCACTTATCGAGTGGAAAAGTCCTGGTTTATGGTTGTACAGAATTAGTCCTTATGACCCGGGACAACATTGAGACTCTATGTGCTAGAATTACACTTTGACTTGTTTACCGACTCTCATGGGGTCATTAGGTGGCAAGGTTGGGTGTTCTGTCGAAACACATAGGAGTCGATGCATTGTAGTCGGGGATTCACCGCTTACCTTCGGGTATGGATATCCTATGTGTTTTCATGTGTATGTAGATCGAAATCTCTGGCCAGAGTATGGTTGTAATTATGAAAGGTGTTTCATAGATTACACCATCGATGCAACTACGACATGACACATAGTATCGATTCATTGACAACTCTCGATAAACCAATGGTTGTCGAATCGATCGGGATATATGAGTTGAAGGGACCGTACTGTACGCTAACCATAATTGAATGGTTCTTGCAGGCACTATCATGTGATACCTAGGGAATCACGTAAGCGATGCTGCTAGGCGTTTAACGTGATTGGTTGGGTACTATCAGACTTGAGTTCTGACGTTCTTACTATCAAGGAGTTGATAAGTAAGAATGGAGCAATTGGGGTATGCTCGAATAAGGACATGTTTAGTCCGAATCACATGGAGATGTGAACCCACGGCTAGTTGTATCAATGAACCATTGAGGGCCACACAAGTACTAGCTTTGTAAATCCCGATGAGAAGTAAAAATAGTTCAATGTGTTGAACGGCTTATAAAGGAGTTTATAAGCGTAAGGAAAATTAGAAGTATGACTTCTATAAAGGAGAAAATAGTTCAAAGTGTTGAACGGCTTATAAATGTGTTTATAAGTGTAAAGAAAAATAGAAGTATGACTTCTATGAGAGAAATGTAAATTTTGATTTATGGAAGTGTTCCTAAATTAAAATTTGGCCAAGTGACTAATGTTTTTGAAAATTGTGATTTTCATAAACATTATTATGGACTAAATTAAATTAATTCAAGTGTTGAATTAATTAAACACTAGTGGGCCTAGTAGAGCCCAAATAATTAACTTAATTCAAGTGTTGGATTAATTAAATAATATTGAGTCTTGTAGAGCTCAATTAAAATAATTATTTAACTAGTGGGACTTGGGTAAATTCAAGTAATGTTTAAATAGTCTCAAATGTGTTTGAGATATTTAAATTTAGTCCAAAGTTTTTAATTTGATTAAAAACTATATAATATGCATGCATGGGAGGTGAAGAGTTGGGGAATACTTTTGATTAAAATAATGGTTGGCATGCAACTTTTTGAATCAACTTTTTGCAACCCCAAGACTAGTCTCTCCTCCCTCATAACACATGTATGTTGGCCGAAATGCTCTCCCATTTTTCTCTCCCAAAATTTTTCTTCTTTTGTGTTCTTCAATTGTTGAAGAATAAACACACTTCTCTTTGAAAAATCCTCACATTTTTCTAGTGCAAATTGTGAGGGGATTTCCCTAGTTAGTGGTGGGCCTAATTTGAAGGAAAGTTTCAAGGATTTGGAGGAGGAGCTTGTAGATCTTCATGCCATTCAAGAGCTAAGGTGTTTATACCTTAGTTGGAGCCATAAAATCAATCCTTGTGATTGATAGGTAATTTTCTCAACATCCTATGAATGGTGTTTATGTTTTTGTAAATATTACACAAAGTCTAAGGGGTGGCCGAAATTTGTGCCTCAAAATTTCGAATTTTCGTTTCCGTTGCGCTTCCGGCCACCGTAACCGGTCCGCTTTCAAGAAATGTCAATCCAAGTTCTTTTTAAGAATAGCACGCAAAAGTGTTCCCAAAGTTCTATTGACAACTTCAGTTTGTCCATCCGTTTGAGGATGATCAGTAGTAGAAAACAATAATTTTGTGCCAAGTTTAGCCCATAAAGTCTTCCAAAAGTAACTCAAGAATATAACATCGCGACCAGAAACAATAGTCCTAGGCATGCCATGCAACCTAACGACTTCTCTAAAGAACAAATCCGCCATGTTTGAAGCATCATCGGTTTTATGACAAGCTATAAAATGTGCCATCTTAGATAATCTATCCACAACAACGAAAATAGAATCCCTCCCTTTCTTAGTCCTAGGAAAACCCAAAATAAAGTCCATAGAAATATCAATCCAAGTTCTTTTTATGAATAGCACGCAAAAGTGTTCTCAAAGTTCAATTGACAACTTCAGTTTGTCCATCCGTTTGAGGATGACAAGTAGTAGAATACAACAATTTTTTGCCAAGTTTAGCCCATAAAGTCTTCCAAAAGTAACTCAAGAATTTAACATCGCGATCAGAAGCAATAGTCCTAGTCATTCAACCTAAGTAAAACAAACACAATGATCAACGCTTTTAGACAACTATAAATTGATTAGAAATCATAACAAAAAATGATCCTCGCCATCTGTCTAGGACCCCAAATAAAGTCATAGAAATGTCAATCAATAAGATCACGGTGTTCTCAACTGATCAGTTTGTCTCTGTTTGAGGAGAGTAGTAGAAAACAACAATTTTGGTGCCAAGTTTAGCCCATAAAGTCTTCCAAAAGTAACGCAAAGAATATAACATCGCGACCAGAAACAATAGTCGATAGTGCATGGCTGTGACACCTCTATCCCGTAACATTAAAAATACGACAGCGGAAATAAAATTTTCTTTAAAATATGGAAGGAGTTTCAAAATACATTTCATAAAAATGTTTACAAAATAAATACATGATCATTCAAATGATATACAAAATACAAAATAATCATTCTTATGATCATGTCCCAAAATGATACAAAATAATCTTCCTTCCAACGGTGTATGCATATGACCCCCATCCACGATCACTGTCCTGGTCGGTCACTCTTATCTGCATCACATGAAAATAACTGAAATGAGAATAAATCTCAACAAGTGGAACTCTAACATAGCAATGATACAATATACTCTGTAAAACATGACTTTGAAATCATAAATACCATCAACTCTGAAACATGAATAATATAGCAATAACTGTAGCAATAGCAATAGAAATAGATAGCAATACGATGGTATTTCTCTTTTCTCTGGTTGGATTGATATCAATAGTATCTCTGACTGTGGTTGCAAATATCCCATCGATATAAATCGATAACTGTGAGGGATAAAAGCCTATGGTTGTTGATCAACTAATTGCATGCAATGCTCTGACTATGATTCAATCAATCCAATAAAACATTTAAACTCTGAATAGCATTTAAAGCCGTCGTTTCACAATCTCTTATTTTCTCTTGTATTCCCTTTTAACAATAGTGAGACATCAATGCCTCCAATAGATAATCAATGGGATCAATACATAACAATGAATCAATTGAAGGGAATATCACTTTAAAATCTTTAAAACACAATACATATAACATCATGTGAGCACAAGGGATGCAATTCCACTTACAAACCAAAAGAACACCTCCAAACTATACTCTTGGTACACCACCTACAACAATAATCCATAAATAACACCAATATCAACTCTAAATCCAAAAACTCAAGTCACACAATCCATTAAACCAACAATAACAACACCCTATAACATCTCATAACCAAAACCATGATAGAACTCAACCAAAAACTTACCTAAGCTTCCTTATACCACGGAGAACCTCGATCTCAAGTCGGAAATCCAAACAAATCCAAGAATCAAAGGTAGGAAATGAATGAAATGGTAGAAAACCCTAAGAAAATGAGAGGAAATCGAGAATGGAGGAAAAGGAAAGGTAGAAATGAAGCCAACCACTCCAAAGGCAACTAAATATCTCGCCCATACCTCCACCGCGGGTGCGCTGCCACAAGCACCGCGGGTGCGCTAAGCTCACGGCACAACAAAATAAAATCCATGCACGATGACCGCGGGTGCGGTGCTACTAATACCGCGGGTGCGGTCTCACCGCGGGTGCGGTCCATGCACTGCCGCGGGTGCGGTGATGCCACGGCCTTCCAAATCCAAAATGATGAATAGTACACCGCGGGGGCACTCCTCTAAGAGCGCGGGTGCACTCAAGCCACGGCAATGAACAGTACTCAATCAACAAAAATCGATCCGAAATGCTGAAACGAACAATCAACACCAACTAACACCTCAATAAACAATAACCAATAATACTATGGCCCAAAACACAACTCTAAACATCTAATCACATAACCCAAATAAACATACAAAACTTAAACCGTACCGTACACCGGGCTCGGCTATTACAATCTCCCCTCCTTAGAGGAATTTCGTCCGCGAAATTGACGTCACTGCACGAACAACTCAGGATACTTCTCTCTCATCTCATCCTCTAGTTCCCACGTAGCCTCCTCGATCAAATGGTTCCTCCAAAGGACTTTAACGATGCCGATCTCTTTGTTCCTCAATACTCTAACTGTGCGATCCAAAATCTGGACCGGAATCTCTTGGTACGTCAAATTCGGCGTCAAGTCCAATGGCTCGTGGTGAAGGACATGGGAAGGATCTGCAATATACTTCCTGAGCATCGATACGTGAAACACATTATGGACTCTGTCAAGATCTGGCGGTAGGGCTAATCTGTAAGCTCTGTCACCAACTCTGTCCAAGATCTCAAAAGGGCCAATAAACCTCGGACTCAACTTGCCCTTCTTGCCAAACCTCATCACACCCTTGAGAGGTGCAATCTTAAGGAACACATGGTCGCCAACCTCGAACTGCAAAGGTCTACGACGAACATCTGCATAGCTCTTCTGTCTCGACTGCGCAGTCTTCATCCTTTCTCGGATCACAGCAACAACATCGGCAGTCTGCTGGACCAACTCTGGTCCCAACATCTTCCTCTCGCCAACCTCATCCCAAAATAAAGGCGATCTGCACTTCCTGCCATAAAGTGCCTCATACGGTGCCATCCCAATCGACGTCTGGTAGCTATTGTTGTACGTGAACTCCACAAGTGGCAATTTAGAATCCCAGCTACCAGAATAATCAATAGTACAAGCTCTGAGCAAATCCTCAAGAATCTGAATGACTCTCTCTGACTGACCATCGCTCTGAGGGTGATAAGCTGTACTGAACGCTAACCGTGAACACATAGCTCTGTGCAGACTCTTCCAAAACTCGGAGGTAAATCTAGGATCACGATCAGACACAATCGACACAGGCACACCATGAAGTCTAACAATCTCTGCAATATAATCCTCGGCATACTGATTCATGGAGTACGTCGTCTTGACTGGGAGAAAGTGCGCTGACTTGGTCAATCGATCAACGATAACCCAAATGGAATTGAAACCTCTCTGCACTCTGGGAAGACCAGTCACGAAATCCATCGTAATGTGCTCCCACTTCCACTGAGGAATCGGCAAATATAGCAATGTCCCAGCAGGTCTCTGGTACTCAATCTTCACCTGCTGACAAGTAAGGCACTGAGAAATGAACAAAGCAATATCTTTCTTCATACCTGGCCACCAGTAGAGTCGACGAAGATCCTGATACATCTTCGTACTGCCTGGATGAATAGAATATGGCGCGGTATGAGCCTCTGTCAGAATATCTCGTCGAATATCATCGCCAATAGGAACACAAATACGGCCTCTGAAAATCACCAAACCATCACCATTCGAACCAAACTCTGAGTTACCTCTCTCCTCAGCTCTAGCTCTCAACTCTGTCAACTGAACATCAGTCGACTGCTCTCTACGGATCCTGTCCGTCAAAGTAGTCCGAATGACCAACGCTGAAAGGCGAGCAATGGTTCCCGGAACTACCAAAGAAATATTTTCTCGCTGCTAATCCATCAACAATGGCCTCTGAATCAAAGAACTCAAAGAAGCACTCGACTTCCGACTCAAAGCATCAGCCACAACATTCGCCTTCCCTGGGTGGTAACTGATAGTCACATCATAATCTTTGACAAGCTCTAACCACCTCCTCTGTCGCATATTGAGCTCTTTCTGCGAAAACAGATACTTCAAACTCTTGTGGTCTGTGAAGATCTCACACTTTTCGCCATACAAGTAATGTCTCCAAATCTTCAGGGCGAAAACAACAGCTGCTAGCTCTAAATCTTGCGTCGGATAATTCTTCTCATAGTCTTTCAACTGGCGAGAAGCATAGGCAATAACCTTACCTCGCTGCATCAGCACTGCACCAAGGCCTCTCTTCGACGCATCGGTAAAGACAACAAAATCCTCAGAACCACTGGGCAATGAAAGAACAGGAGCTGTCGTCAATCTATCCTTCAGCTCTTGGAATGCACTCTGGCAATCGATGGACCACTCGAACTTCACAGTCTTCCTCGTCAGATTGGACAATGGCAGGGCAATCTTGGAAAAATCTGAAATGAAACGACGATAATAACCCGCCAAACCAAGGAAACTGCGTACCTCTGAAACAGTAGTAGGAATAGGCCAATTCTGAATCGCCTCTATCTTCAATGGATCAACAGCAATGCCATCCCTCGAAACAACATGGCCTAGGAAAGAAATCTGATCCAGCCAAAACTCACACTTCTTTAGCTTGGCAAACAACCTCTTCTCTCGCAACAACTGAAGAACCACTCTGAGATGCTCTGCATGAAGCTCTCTGGTCTTGGAATAGATCAAGTTATCGTCGATAAAGACAATGACGAAGCTATCCAGATAAGGCTTGAACACACGGTTCATCAGATCCATAAAGACTGAAGGGGCATTGGTCAGACCAAAAGACATAACCATAAACTCATAGTGACCGTACCTGGTCCGGAACGCTGTCTTAGGGATATCGGACTCCCTAACCTTCAACTGATAGTAGCCAGACCGAAGATCAATCTTCGAAAAGACAGTGGCACCATGGAGCTGATCAAACAAATCATCTATTCGTGGCAACGGATACTTGTTCTTGACAGTCACTTTGTTGAGCTCCCTATAGTCGATACACAGTCGCAAAGAACCATCCTTCTTCTTCACAAAAAGGACCGGAGCTCCCCAAGGCGAAGAACTCGGTCGAATAAAACCCTTGTCCACTAGATCCTGCAATTGCGCCTTCAACTCCTTCATCTCGGTAGGGGCCATCCTGTACGGAGCCTTAGAAATAGGAACCGTACCTGGAGCTAGATCAATAACGAACTCAACATCTCTGTCCGGCGGCAAACCCGAACATCATCCTCAAACACATCAGCAAACTCCCTCACAACATCGATATCATCTAAATTCAACTTAACCAGTCTATCCACATCCACAATAGAAGCCAGAAACACATCACAACCTCTACACATCAACTTCTCAGCCTCACGACAAGAAATAAAAGGAAGGACCAGCGAAGTACCTGTGCTGGCGAGAACTCCTCCCTGGCCATCATCTGCAAAAGTCACCTTCTTAGCAACACAATCGATAACTGCACGGTAAGTCGAAAGCCAATCCATGCCAAGAATAACATCAAAGGCAACCATCGGGATGACAATCAAATCAGCAAAAACCTCCCTATCAACAATACGAACGGGGCAAGCAAACACAATCGATGTTGGGCACAACACGTCCCCCGAAGGCAAAACAACACTAAGCTGGAGGGGAAGAACAGAAGGAACTATACCCAAAGATCTCTAAAACAATTCAGACATAAAAGAATGAGTAGCACCAGTATCTATCAATGTCGTAGCTACTCTGCCTGAAATCAAAATAGTACTAGAGATCAATGAAGAATCATGATTAATACCTTCCTTGGTCATCGTAAAGATACGACCCTGCACCTTCCCTTGGCTAGCTCCTCGTGGACAATCTCTGGAAACGTGGCCTGCCGTGCCACAACGATAACAGGAATGAGTGCCATATCTGCACTCTCCTCGATGATGCTTGCCACACTTAGGGCAAAGTGGCTTCTCGGGATCAACTGGAACTGACGGTGGTCTAGGACTCGACTCCATCTTGCCCTTGCCCTTGAAACGATCCCTGCCCCTCTGATTCGAGCCCTGGCCTCTCTGAACAACAGCTTGGTGCCTCTTCTGCCTCTCCCTGGTGATATCCTTCTCATCTTGCTCGGCCAACAAAGCCTTAGACACAATCTCCTTGAAAGTCACGGCCTTGGACATGTTGATATCACGACGAATCTCAGATCTAAGGCCTCGAATGAAATGAGCGCCTTTATCTTTGTCATTGGAAGCAATGTAAGGAGCAAACAAGCAACCCTCCTCAAACTTGAGAATATACTGACCGAAATCCAAGCTTCCCTGTCGAAGCTCCAAGAACTCCGTAACCTTCCTCGCTCGAAGTGCATCGGGAAAGTACTTGTCGTAGAACAAGTCTGTGAACTCTGACCACTTCAATGTCGCAACAGTCACACCAACCTTGGTTGCATTCCACCAAATTCGGGCAGCCTTAACCAACATGAAAACGGCACAACTGATCCTGTCTTTGTCCTCGTACTGGAGATGATCGAAGATCCCCTCTAAAGCCTTGACCCACTCGACAGCAACTAAAGGATCGGTGCTACCTGCGAATTCCGGTGGATCCATCCTCTTGAAAGCAGAAAAGACGGCATCCGTGCCAACAACCTGAGCAACTGGAACTCTACCTTGGCCTCTACCCTGTCCAGTACCTTGCATACGAATGAGCTGCTGAATCTGCTCGCTATGCACCTTAGCCTGCTCCTTAAGCAACTTGCCAAACTCATCGACAACTCTAGAGGAAGAACTATCCTCACCCTCTACTGCTTTCCTCTTAGGTGGCATACTCTACAATTTCTCACAAGACACCAATCAATATATAACAATGAATAGATAGATGCAAAGAAAACATACCCGAACAGTTGAAAGTAGATGAAGTCATATGCATTGGTCCGAAGAACACCGCTCTGATACCACTAAATGTGACACCTCTATCCCGTAACATTAAAAATACACAGCGGAAATAAAATTTTCTTTAAAATATGGAAGGAGTTTCAAAATACATTTCATAAAAATGTTTACAAAATAAATACATGATCATTCAAATGATATACAAAATACAAAATAATCATACTTATGATCATGTCCCAAAATGATACAAAATAATCTTCCTTCCAACGGTGTATGCATATGACCCCCATCCACGATCACTGTCCTGGTCGGTCACTCTTATCTGCATCACATGAAAATAACTGAAATGAGAATAAATCTCAGCAAGTGGAACTCTAACATAGCAATGATACAATATACTCTGTAAAACATGACTTTGAAATCATAAATACCATCAACTCTGAAACATGAATAATATAGCAATAACTGTAGCAATAGATAGCAATACGATGGTATTTCTCTTTTCTCTGGTTGGATTGATATCAATAGTATCTCTGACTGTGGTTGCAAATATCCCATCGATATAAATCGATAACTGTGAGGGATAAAAGCCTATGGTTGTTGATCAACTAATTGCATGCAATGCTCTGACTATGATTCAATCAATCCAATAAAACATTTAAACTCTGAATAGCATTTAAAGCCGTCGTTTCACAATATCTTATTTTCTCTTGTATTCCCTTTTAACAATAGTGAGACATCAATGCCTCCAATAGATAATCAATGGAATCAATACATAACAATGAATCAATTGAAGGGAATATCACTTTAAAATCTTTAAAACACAATACATATAACATCATGTGAGCACAAGGGATGAAATTCCACTTACAAACCAAAAGAACACCTCCAAACTATACTCTTGGTACACCACCTACAACAATAATCCATAAATAACACCAATATCAACTCTAAATCCAAAAACTCAAGTCACACAATCCATTAAACCAACAATAACAACACCCTATAACATCTCATAACCAAAACCATGATAGAACTCAACCAAAAACTTACCTAAGCTTCCTTATACCACGGAGAACCTCGATCTCAAGTCGGAAATCCAAACAAATCCAAGAATCAAAGGTAGGAAATGAATGAAATGGTAGAAAACCCTAAGAAAATGAGAGGAAATCGAGAATGGAGGAAAAGGAAAGGTAGAAATGAAGCCAACCACTCCAAAAATCAACTAAATATCTCGCCCATACCTCCACCGCGGGTGCGCTGCCACAAGCACCGCGGGTGCGCTAAGCTCACGGCACAACAAAATAAAATCCATGCACGATGACCGCGGGTGCGGTGCTGCTAATACCGCGGGTGCGGTCTCACCGAGGGTGCGGTCCATGCACTGCCGCGGGTGCGGTGATGCCACGGCCTTCCAAATCCAAAATGATGAATAGTACACCGCGGGGGCACTCCTCTAAGAGCGCGGGTGCACTCAAGCCACGGCAATGAACAATAATCAATCAACAAAAATCAATCCGAAATGCTGAAACGAACAATCAACACCAACTAACACCTCAATAAACAATAACCAATAATACTATGGAACAAAATACAACTCTAAACATCTAATCACATAACCCAAATAAACATACAAAACTTAAACCGTACCGTACACCGGCCTCGGCTATTACACATGCCATGCAACCTAACGACTTCTCTAAATAACATATCCGCAATGTTTGAAGCATCATCGGTTTTATGACAAGCTATAAAATGTGCCATCTTAGAGAATCTATCCACAACAACAAAAATAGAATCTCTCTACTTCTTAATCCTAGGCAACCCCAAAATAAAGTCCATAGAAATGTCAATCCAAGTTCTTTTTAAGATTAGCACGCAAAAGTGTTCCCAAAGTTCTACTGACAACTTCAGTTTGTCCATCCGTTTGTGGATGACAAGTAGTAGAAAACATCAATTTTGTGCCAAGTTTAGCCCATAAAGTATTCCAAAAGTAACTCAAGAATTTAACATAGCGATAAGAAGCAATATTCTTAGTCATGCCATGCAACCTAACGACTTCACTAAAGAACAAATCCGCCATGTTTTAAGCATCATCGGTTTTATGACGAGATATAAAATATGCCATCTTAGAGAATCTATCCACAACAACGAAAATAGAATCCATCTCTTCTTAGTCCTAGGCAACCCCAAAATAAAAACCATAGAAATGTCAATCCAAATTCTTTTGAAGAATAGCACGCAAATGTGTTCATAAAGTTCTATTAACAACTTCAGTTTATCCATCCGTTTGAGGATGACAAGTAGTAGAAAACAACAATTTTGTGTCAAGTTTAGCCCATAAAGTACTCCAAAAGTAACTCAAGAATATAACATCGCAACCAGAAACAATAGTCCTAGGCATGCCATGCAACCTAACGACTTCTCTAAAGAACAAATCCGCAATGTTTGAAGCATCATCTGTTTTATGACGAGCTATAAAATGTGCCATATGAGAGAATCTATCCACAACAACGAAAATAGAATCCATCTCCTTCTTAGTCCTAGGCAACCCCAAAATAAAGTCTATAGAAATGTCAATCCAAGTTCTTTTTAAGAATAGCACGCAAATGTGTTCATAAAGTTCTATTGACAACTTCAGTTTATCCATCCGTTTGAGGATGACAAGTAGTAGAAAACAACAATTTTGTGCCATGTTTAGCCAATAAAGTACTCCAAAAGTAACTCAAGAATATAACATCGCGACCAGAAACAATAGTCCTAGGCATGCCATGCAAACTAACAACTTCTCTAAAGAACAAATCCGCAATGTTTGAAGCATCATCGGTTTTATGACAAGCTATAAAATGTGCCATCTTAGAGAATCTATCCACAACAACGAAAATAGATACCCTCCCCTTCTTAGTCCTAGGCAACCCCAAAATAAAGTCCATAGAAATGTCAATCCATGTTCTATTTAAGAATAGCACACAAAAGTGTTCCCAAAGTTCTATTGACAACTTCAGTTTGTCCATCCGTTTGAGGATGACAAGTAGCAGAATACAACAATTTTGTGCCAAGTTTAGCCCATAAAGTCTTCCAAAAGTAACTCAAGAATATAACATCGCGACAAGAAACAATAGTCCTAGGCATGCCATGCAACCTAACGATTTCTCTCAAGAACAAATCCGCAAAGTTTGAATCATCATCGGTTTTCTGACAAGCTGAAAAATGTGACATCTTAGAGAATCTATCAACAACAACAAAAATAGAATCCCTCCCCTTCTTCGTCCTAGGCAACCCCAAAATAAAGTCCATAGAAATGAAAATCCAAGTTCTTTTTAAGAATAGCACGCAAAAGTGTTCCCAAAGTTCTATTGACAACTTCAGCAGTTTGTCCATCCGTTTGAGGATGACAAGTAGTAGAAAACAACAATTTTGTACTAATTTAGCCCATAAAGTCTTCCAAAAGTAACTCAAGAATTTAACATCGCGATCAGAAGCAATAGTCCTAGGCATGCCATGCAACCTAACGACTTCTCTAAAGAACCAATCCGCCATGTTTGAAGAATCATCGGTTTTATGACAAGCTATAAAATGTGCCATCTTAGAGAATCAATCCACAACAACAAAAATAGAATCCCTCCCCTTCATAATCCTAGGCAACCCCAAAATAAAATCCATAGAAATGTCAATCCAAGTTCTTTTTAAGAATAACACGCAAAAGTGTTCCCAAAGTTCTATTGACAACTTCAGTTTGTCCATCCGTTTGAGGATGACAAGTAGTAGAAAACAACAATTTTGTGCCAAGTTTAGCCCATAAAGTATTCCAAAAGTAACTCAAGAATTTAACATCGCGATAAGAAGCAATAGTCTTAGTCATGCCATGCAACCTAACGACTTCTCTAAAGAACAAATCCGCCATGTTTGAAACATCATCGGTTTTATGACAAGCTATAAAATGTGCCATCTTAGATAATCTATCCACAGCAACGAAAATAGAATCCCTCCCTTTCTTAGTCCTAGGCAACCCCAAAATAAAGTCCATAGAAATATCAATCCAAGTTCTTTTAAGAATAGCACGCTAAATTGTTCTCAAAGTTCAATTGACAACTTCAGTTTGTCCATCCGTTTGAGAATGACAAGTTGTAGAATACAACAATTTTTTGCCAAGTTTAGCCCATAAAGTTTTCCAAAAGTAACTCAAGAATTTAACATCGCGATCAGAAGCAATAGTCCTTGTCATGCAATGCAACCTAACGACTTCTCTAAAGAACAAATCCGCAATGTTTGAAGCATCAACGCTTTTATGACAAGCTATAAAATGTGCCATCTTAGAGAATCTATCACAACAAGGAAAATAGAATCCCTCCCCATCTTAGTCCTAGGCAACCCCAAAATAAAGTCCATAGAAATGTCAATCCAAGTTCTTTTTAAGAATAGCACGCAAAAGTGTTCCCAAAGTTCTATTGAAAACTTCAGTTTGTCCATCCGTTTGAGGATGATCAGTAGTAGAAAACAACAATTTTGTGCCAAGTTTAGCCCATAAAGTCTTCCAAAAGTAACTCAAGAATATAACATCGCGACCAGAAACAATTGTCCTAGGCATGCCATGCAACCTAACGACTTCTCTAAAGAACAAATCCGCCATGTTTGAAGCATCATCGGTTTTATGACAAGCTATAAAATGTGCCATCTTAGATAATCTATCCAAAAAAACGAAAATAGAATCCCTCCCTTTCGTAGTCCTAGGCAAACCCAGAATAAAGTCCATAGAAATATCAATCCAAGTTCTTTTTAAGAATAGCACGCAAAAGTGTTCTCAAAGTTCAATTGACAACTTCAGTTTGTCCATCCGTTTGAGGATGACAAGTAGTAGAATACAACAATTTTTTGCAAGTTTAGCCCATAAAGTCTTCCAAAAGTAACTCAAGAATTTAACATCGCGATCAGAAGCAATAGTCCTAGTCATGCAATGCAACCTAACGACTTCTCTAAAGAACAAATCCGCAATGTTTGAAGCATAAACGCTTTTATGACAAGCTATAAAATGTGCCATCTTAGAGAATCTATCACAACAACGAAAATAGAATCCCTCGCCATCTTAGTCCTAGGCAACCCCAAAATAAAGTCCATAGAAATGTCAATCCAAGTTCTTTTTAAGAATAGCACGCAAAAGTGTTCCCAAAGTTCTATTTGAAAGGGATCGAATAAGGTGACCGAAAAACACAACGGAAGCTACAAAAATTTCGAAAATCACATTTTCTTGCAAGGAAATTTTCGGCCACCATGTACTAGTATAGCATATACAAAAATCTCAACTTTCATGCATAGGGTGTTGAGAAAATTACCTATCAATCTTTAAAAGATTGATTGTGGCTCCAACTTTGTTGTTAAACAACAAAGCTCTTGAATGGAAGATAAATCTACAAGCTCTCCTCCTTTCTTCTTGAATCTTTCCTTCAAATTAAGCCCACCACCAACTAGGTAGATCCCCTCTTAATTTGCACTAGAAAATTAAGAGGATTTTTCAAAGAGAAGAAGTATTATTCTCCAACAATTGAAGAACAAGAAAATGAAGAAAAATGGAGAGAAAAATCATGGAAGATTTCGGCCAAGGTGGTTATGCAATGGGGGAAGGGAGACTAGTTTTTGTAGTGCAAAAAGCATAAAGCAAAAACACCTTTTTGCATGTCATGCCTTGATATCCCAAAAAGTTGTCTCCAACCCTTCACCTCCCATGCATGCACATTATATTATATAGTTTTTAATCAAATTAAAAACCTTGGACTATATTTAATTATCTCAAACATATTTGAGACTAATTAAACATTACTTGAATTTACCCAAGTCCCACTAGTTAAATAATTATTTAAATTGAGCTCTACAAGACTCAATATGATTCAATTAATTCAACACTTGAATTAATTTAATTATTTGGACTCTACTAGGTCCACTAGTGTTTAATTAATTCAACACTTGAATTAATTTAATTTAGTCCACAATAATGTTTATGAAAATCACAATTTTCAAATACATTATTCACTTGGCCAAATTTTAATTTAGGAACACTTCCATAAATTAAAATTTACATTTCCCTCATAGAAGTCAAATTTCTATTTTCTTCTACACTTATAAACTCATTTATAAGTCGTTCAACACATTGAACTATTTTCTCCTTTATAGAAGTCACACTTCTAATTTTCCTTACGCTTATAAACTCCTTTATAAGCCGTTCAACACATTGAACTATTTTTACTTCTCAACGGGATCTAGAAAGCTAGTACTTGTGTGGCCCTCAATGGTTCATTGATACAACTAGCCGTGGGTTCACATCTCTATGTGATTCGGACTAAACATGTCCTTATATGAGCATACCCCAATTGCTCCATTCTTATTTATCAACACCTTGATAATAAGAACGTCAGAACTCAAGTCTGATAGTACCCAACCAATCATGTTAAACGCCTAGCAGCATCGCTTACATGATTCCCTAGGTATCAAATGATAGTGCCTGCAAGAACCATTCTATTATGGTTAGCGTACAGTACGGTCCCTTCAACTCATATATCCCGATCGATTCGACAACCATTGGTTTATCGAGAGTTGTCAATGAATCGATACTATGTGTCATGTCGTAGTTGCATCGATGGTGTAATTTATGAAACCCCTTTCATAATTACCACCATACTCTGGCCAGAGATTTCAACCTACTAACACATGATAACACATAGGATATCCATACCCGAAGGTAAGCGGTGAATCCCCGACTACAATGCATCGACTCCTATGTGTTTCGACAGAACACCCAACCTTGCCACCTGATGACCCCATGAGAGTCGGTAAACAAGTCAAAGTGTAATTCTAGCACATAGAGTCTCAATGTTGTCCCGGGTCATAAGGACTAATGGTGTACAACCATAAACTAGGACGTTTCCACTCGATAAGTGAGAACCACTTGGAAAGTCCTTTTATGGAGGGTTGTTCAGTGCACTCTACAAGGAGCAACTATCTGCATGTTCGGACATCACAATGTCCCCTACCAATGAAACATGGTACTCACATCGCAGATACTAGTCTCGAACTCGAGCGGCCTATATCCTTCTTAGTGGCGGCTGAATCGACTAGGAACCGTTTAGAATATACAGTATTTCAAATATGAGTTTCATGA
This sequence comes from Primulina eburnea, assembly GCF_022965805.1. Classification (NCBI taxonomy): domain Eukaryota; kingdom Viridiplantae; phylum Streptophyta; class Magnoliopsida; order Lamiales; family Gesneriaceae; genus Primulina; species Primulina eburnea. The sequence continues at coordinate 40,659,402 of NC_133105.1, forward strand.
TACTCATCATATGAGCATCTCATATTCTTTCTACTATTTGTATATTCAAGGGCTTTATCTATGCAACTAGCATGGGTATACAGATAAAGATGTGCCATAATAATAATCTCAAACATTATTAAAATAAAGATTGCTTATACATAGAGTTTCATTGTGAACACTCGGCCAACACTTGGCTCGACGGGCACCTACTCTAACAATCTCCCACTTGCACTAGAGCCAACTACCCATATGCTTTAAACCCATTGATTCGCGATGCTTGTAGAATAATGGTCCAGGTAAAGGCGTAGCTAGTGGATCAACAACATTATCGGCGGAGCCGACTTTGTCAAAAGACACTTCTCCTCTTTCCACAATCTCTCCGAGGATGTGGTACTTTCTCAATACTACTTTGGATTTCTGATGAGACCTAGGCTCCTTTGCTTGAGCTATAGCTCCCGTGTTGTCACACAAAACCGGGACAGGAGCAACTCCATTAGGAATGACGCCCAACTCTTGGACGAAATTCCTTATCCAAACAGCCTCCCTTGCTGCATCTGATGCAGCAATGTATTCGGCCTCTGTGCTGGAATCTGTAGTATTGTCTCGCTTGGAACTCTTCCAAGAGACAGCAGCACCATAGAGCATGAATACAAAACCAGAGGTTGACTTCGAGTCATCGATATCGCTTTGGAAGCTAGAGTCGGTATAGCCTTCCAATTTTAGTTCTCCACCCCATAGACCAAGAACAATTTATTGGTCCTTCTCAACTACTTGAGGATGTCTTTCACAGCTTTCCAGTGTGGAAGACCAGGGTTCGATTGAAGCATATATTTGAAGCATCAACGCTTTTATGACAAGCTATAAAATGTGCCATCTTAGAGAATCTATCACAACAACGAAAATAGAATCCCTTGCCTTCTTAGTCCTAGGCAACCCCAAAATAAAGTCCATAGAAATGTCAATCCAAGTTCTTTTTAAGAATAGCACGCAAAAGTGTTCCCAAAGTTCTATTGACAACTTCAGTTTGTCCATCCGTTTGAGGATGACAAGTAGTAGAAAACAACAATTTTGTGCCAAGTTTAGCCCATAAAATACTCCAAAAGTAACTCAAGAATATAACATCGCGACCAGAAACAATAGTCCTAGGCATGCCATGCAACCTAACGACTTATCTAAAGAACAAATCCGCAATGTTTGAAGCATCATCGGTTTTATGACGAGCTATAAAATGTGCCATCTTAGAGAATCTATCAACAACAACGAAAATAGAATCCATCTCCTTCTTAGTCCTAGGCAACCCCAAAATAAAAACCAGAGAAATGTCAATCCAAGTTCTTTTTAAGAATAGCACGCAAATGTGTTCATAAAGTTCTATTGACAACTTCAGTTTATCCATTCGTTTGAGGATGACAAGTAGTAGAAAACAACAATTTTGTGCCAAGTTTAGCCCATAAAGTACTCCAAAAGTAACTCAAGAATATAACATCGCGACCAGAAACAATAGTCCTAGGCATGCCATGCAACCTAACGACTTCCCTAAAGAACAAATCCGCAATGTTTGAAGCATCATAGGTTTTATGACAAGCTATAAAATGTGCCATATTAGAGAATCTATCCACAACAACAAAAATAGAATCCCTCCCCTTCTTAGTCCTAGGCAACCCCAAAATAAAGTCCATAGAAATGTCAATCCAAGTTCTTTTTAAGAATAGCACGCAAAAGTGTTCCCAAAGTTCAATTGACAACTTCAGTTTGTCCATCCGTTTGAGGATGACAAGTAGTAGAAAACAACAATTTTAGTTTAGCCCATAAATTCTTCCAAAAGTAACTCAAGAATATAACATTGCGACCAGAAACAATAGTCCTTGGAATGCCATGCAACCTAACGACTTTTCTAAAGAACAAATGCGCAATGTTTGATGCATCATCGGTTTTATGATAAGCTATAAAATGTGCCATATTAGAGAATCTATCCACAACAACGAAAATAGAATCCCTCCCCTTCTTAGTCCTAGGCAACCCCAAAATAAAGTCCATAGAAATGTCAATCCAAGTTCTTTTTAAGAATAGCACGCAAAAGTGTTCCCAAAGTTCTATTGACAACTTCAGTTTGTCCATCCGTTTGAGGATGACAAGTAGCAGAATACAACAATTTTTTGCCAAGTTTAGCCCATAAAGTCTTCCAAAAGTAACTCAAGAATTTAACATCGCGATCAGAAGCAATAGTCCTAGTCATGCAATGCAACCTAACGACTTCTCTAAAGGACAAATCCGCAATGTTTGAAGCATCATCGCTTTTATGACAAGCTATAAAATGTGCCATCTTAGAGAATCTATCACAACAACGAAAATAGAATCCCTCGCCATCTTAGCCCTAGGCAACCCCAAAATAAAGTCCATAGAAATGTCAATCCAAGTTCTTTTTAAGAATAGCACGCAAAAGTGTTCCCAAAGTTCTATTGACAACTTCAGTTTGTCCATCCGTTTGAGGATGACAAGTAGTAGAAAACAACAATTTTGTGCCAAGTTTAGCCCATAAAATACTCCAAAAGTAACTCAAGAATATAACATCGCGACCAGAAACAATAGTCCTAGGCATGCCATGCAACCTAACGACTTCTCTAAAGAACAAATCCGCAATGTTTGAAGCATCATCGGTTTTATGACGAGCTATAAAATGTGCCATCTTAGAGAATCTATCCACAACAACGAAAATAGAATCCATCTCCTTCTTAGTCTTAGGCAACCCCAAAATAAAAACCATAGAAATGTCAATCCAAGTTCTTTTTAAGAATAGCACGCAAATGTGTTCATAAAGTTCTATTGACAACTTCAGTTTATCCATTCGTTTGAGGATGACAAGTAGTAGAAAACAACAATTTTGTGCCAAGTTTAGCCCATAAAGTACTCCAAAAGTAACTCAAGAATATAACATCGCGACCAGAAACAATAGTCCTAGGCATGCCATGTAACCTAACGACTTCTCTAAAGAACAAATCCGCAATGTTTGAAGCATCATCGGTTTTATGACAAGCTATAAAATGTGCCATATTAGAGAATCTATCCACAACAACAGAAATAGAATCCCTCCCCTTCTTAGTCCTAGGCAACCCCAAAATAAAGTCCATAGAAATGTCAATCCAAGTTCTTTTTAAGAATAGCACGCAAAAGTGTTCCCAAAGTTCAATTGACAACTTCAGTTTGTCCATCCGTTTGAGGATGAGAAGTAGTAGAAAACAACAATTTTAGTTTAGCCCATAAAGTATTCCAAAAGTAACTCAAGAATTTAACATCGCGATAAGAAGCAATAGTCTTAGTCATGCCATGCAACCTAACTACTTTTCTAAAGAACAAATGCGCAATGTTTGATGCATCATCGGTTTTATGATAAGCTATAAAATGTGCCATATTAGAGAATCTATCCACAACAACGAAAATAGAATCCCTCCCCTTCTTAGTCCTAGGCAACCCCAAAATAAAGTCCATAGATATGTCAATCCAAGTTCTTTTTAAGAATAGCACGCAAAAGTGTTCCCAAAGTTCTATTGACAACTTCAGTTTGTCCATCCGTTTGAGGATGACAAGTAGCAGAATACAACAATTTTTTGCCAAGTTTAGCCCATAAAGTCTTCCAAAAGTAACTCAAGAATTTAACATCGCGATCAGAAGCAATAGTCCTAGTCATGCAATGCAACCTAACGACTTCTCTAAAGAACAAATCCGCAATGTTTGAAGCATCATCGCTTTTATGACAAGCTATAAAATGTGCCATCTTAGAGATGTTAGAGTAGGTGCCCGTCGAGCCAAGTGTTGGCCGAATGTTCACAATGAAACTCTATGTATAAGCAATCTTTATTTTAATAATATTTGAAATTATTATTATGGCAAATCTTTATCTGTATACCCATGCTAGCTGCATAGATAAAGCCCTTGAATATACAAATAGTAGAAAGAATATGAGATGCTCATATGATGAGTATCATGAAACTCATATTTGTAATACTGTATATTCTAAACGGTTCCTAGTCGATTCAGCCGCCACTAAGAAGGATATAGGCCGCTCGAGTTAGAGACTAGTATCTGCGATGTGAGTACCATGTTTCATTGGTAGGGGACATTGTGATGTCCGAACATGCAGATAGGTGCTCCTTGTAGAGTGCACTGAACAACCCTCCATAAAAGGACTTTCCAAGTGGTTCTCACTTATCGAGTGGAAAAGTCCTGGTTTATGGTTGTACAGAATTAGTCCTTATGACCCGGGACAACATTGAGACTCTATGTGCTAGAATTACACTTTGACTTGTTTACCGACTCTCATGGGGTCATTAGGTGGCAAGGTTGGGTGTTCTGTCGAAACACATAGGAGTCGATGCATTGTAGTCGGGGATTCACCGCTTACCTTCGGGTATGGATATCCTATGTGTTATCATGTGTATGTAGATCGAAATCTCTGGCCAGAGTATGGTTGTAATTATGAAAGGTGTTTCATAGATTACACCATCGATGCAACTACGACATGACACATAGTATCGATTCATTGACAACTCTCGATAAACCAATGGTTGTCGAATCGATCGGGATATATGAGTTGAAGGGACCGTACTGTACGCTAACCATAATTGAATGGTTCTTGCAGGCACTATCATGTGATACCTAGGGAATCACGTAAGCGATGCTGCTAGGCGTTTAACGTGATTGGTTGGGTACTATCAGACTTGAGTTCTGACGTTCTTACTATCAAGGAGTTGATAAGTAAGAATGGAGCAATTGGGGTATGCTCGAATAAGGACATGTTTAGTCCGAATCACATGGAGATGTGAACCCACGGCTAGTTGTATCAATGAACCATTGAGGGCCACACAAGTACTAGCTTTGTAAATCCCGATGAGAAGTAAAAATAGTTCAATGTGTTGAACGGCTTATAAAGGAGTTTATAAGCGTAAGGAAAATTAGAAGTATGACTTCTATAAAGGAGAAAATAGTTCAAAGTGTTGAACGGCTTATAAATGTGTTTATAAGTGTAAAGAAAAATAGAAGTATGACTTCTATGAGAGAAATGTAAATTTTGATTTATGGAAGTGTTCCTAAATTAAAATTTGGCCAAGTGACTAATGTTTTTGAAAATTGTGATTTTCATAAACATTATTATGGACTAAATTAAATTAATTCAAGTGTTGAATTAATTAAACACTAGTGGGCCTAGTAGAGCCCAAATAATTAACTTAATTCAAGTGTTGGATTAATTAAATAATATTGAGTCTTGTAGAGCTCAATTAAAATAATTATTTAACTAGTGGGACTTGGGTAAATTCAAGTAATGTTTAATTAGTCTCAAATGTGTTTGAGATATTAAATTTAGTCCAAAGTTTTTAATTTGATTAAAAACTATATAATATGCATGCATGGGAGGTGAAGAGTTGGGGAATACTTTTGATTAAAATAATGGTTGGCATGCAACTTTTTGAATCAACTTTTTGCAACCCCAAGACTAGTCTCTCCTCCCTCATAACACATGTATGTTGGCCGAAATGCTCTCCCATTTTTCTCTCCCAAAATTTTTCTTCTTTTGTGTTCTTCAATTGTTGAAGAATAAACACACTTCTCTTTGAAAAATCCTCACATTTTTCTAGTGCAAATTGTGAGGGGATTTCCCTAGTTAGTGGTGGGCCTAATTTGAAGGAAAGTTTCAAGGATTTGGAGGAGGAGCTTGTAGATCTTCATGCCATTCAAGAGCTAAGGTGTTTATACCTTAGTTGGAGCCATAAAATCAATCCTTGTGATTGATAGGTAATTTTCTCAACATCCTATGAATGGTGTTTATGTTTTTGTAAATATTACACAAAGTCTAAGGGGTGGCCGAAATTTGTGCCTCAAAATTTCGAATTTTCGCTTCCGTTGCGCTTCCGGCCACCGTAACCGGTCCGCTTTCAAGTGGTATCCGAGCTTAGGTTACGGATTTTGTGTAATATTTGCATAATATTATGTTGAGATCGATTTCTAACCGTTTGAGATTTTTTGTGCAAGAAAATCATCAAGGCCGAATTTTTGAAGAAAACAAAAAAAAAAAAAAAATGTTTTTCCGGGCAGCCGAGGGGCTGCCCGAAAATTTCGGGCAGCCGAGGGGCAGCCCAAGGGGCTGCCCGAAAGTTGCTGTTTTAAAATAAAAAAATAAAAAAAAAAATTTTGTGTTGCCGGAATCCGGCGACGGAGCTCCGGCGACGGCGATGACGGCTAGGGTTTCCAAAAGTGTTTTGGTTAATCAAAGTGTCATGGGCCTTGAGTTGTTGGGCCATAGGATGGCCAACACATTTGTGATTTTAAATGGGCCAAAATATTTTTAGTGAAAAATGAGTTTGTTTTTGGGCCCTTAAGTTTAAAATTACAAAAGTTGCAAATATTTTCTCATGAAATAAATATTTAAGTTGGACTTTAATTATTTATAGTAAATGGTGATTTACAAGAAATTCGGTTATAAATAAATTAATTTGAAAGTAGACAAAGGTGTTTGTATACTTTGTTAATTTAGTTTATAATCGTGGCGGTTAGTGATTGGATCAAGATATATAATATTGGATCAATTAATTATTGTGATAATTAATTGATGGTGTATGATATGTGATATTATGCATGAAGGATGATCAAAAGCCCAAGCCCAATTTGCTAGGTGTATGCTAGGATATTTGTGTTGAATGATTGTAATAATTATCAATTTAAAGTGGGCTTGGTTTATGGCCCGTTCCCACCCCATGAGATGTATCCCTATGTGCCATGGATATTTATTTGTAAATATTAGAATAGGGGAAGATCAAGATTGGAAGATGGTGGCCTTGGTGATTATGAAGATCGAAGACATGTAATATTGGATGCTAATGTAATAGTATAGTTGCATTGCATCCCGTGCATTTACCCTAGGATTGGACCTAGGCCCGTGTTTGGCTCACACGGGCCATTAGTACTTGGGGCGATTGATCATCCTTGTATTGTTTACTGTTTATAATATATGCATGATATGTTATAAATAATGAGTATGTGCGTTATTATTATTATAATAACAAAGTTGCATGAATCCGGCAAACATACGATCAAACATGGCGAGCTTTTAAAATAAAATTAATGATGAGACCTTTCAAAATTAAAAACCCTCATTTTGAATAAGATTCAAAATTAATATCAAGCCCGAAAAGGGGAATTATAAATTTGTTTATAATTTCCTTGTCTTCCATCGACAATGGGTGCATGATGAACGCTACCCGTACTCGGGGCTCGGCTCATATTATTGGGGGGGCCCTGGGTGCCGGAAAGCTGTGACATCCATTGACATGGTGATGTGAACTACGTGGAACTCCCATGATTTCGGCTCATATTATTGAGGGAACTCATGGCGACCGTCCATTAAGGTTCAACATCGATGGGTAAGGCTTGACACGTGAAGATGAACGACGTCATATTATTGGGTCCTAATCAAACGTGAGACAAAAGTTTACGTAGAGGGTTGCATTGTGATGCAATTGGAAACTACCTTTTAGGAATTGTGATTGGCTGATATTATTCGGGATCATAATTCGCTAATTGGACCTTACGTACCTACTGAGGAAAGGAGTTTCCCGTTTTCACTAGAGGGTAGTGAAAGATGTCAAAACAGTGGGAGTAAATATTTATAAAGTTAAAGTCCATACTTTATATCTTACCAAATATTTAAATAGTCATCAACATTTATCTGTTTTACTTTTCAGTACAAATTTGACAATGTCTTCGATTCGCAATCCGATATCTGCAATACTCGACAAACACATATTAACTGGACCTAATTACCTCACTTGGCTAAGAAATTTGAAAATAGTCTTAAATTCGGAAAGGGTAACATATACACTAACTCAGTCGCCCCCTGTTGAGGCTCCGACTGACTGCAATCCTGAGGAATTGCAGGCTTACAAGGAATGGTGTGACCATGACTTGATAGCCAGGTGTTATATGCTGACTTCTATGAACGATGAGCTACAGAGGCGTTTTGAGGGTGCAAAGAGTGCTGCTGACATTCATTTGCATCTCAAAGAGCTCTTTGGAGAGCAAACGCGTCCTCTTAGGCATGCTACCGTCAAGGAGCTGATCACTTTGCGCATGCGAGAGGGGACCTCGGTCCATGAGCATGGCCTAAAGGTGATCGGGCTCGTGGACAAGCTCGTTGGCATGGATCTGATCTTGCCTTCGGAGTTGACCACCGACGTGTTGCTGTTATCGCTGCCTAGCTCATTTGATCCTTTTGTGGTGAACTTCAACATGAACAAGATGGAACCGACCCTTGAGGAGTTGGTGAACATGCTTGTTACGTTTGAATCCACCATCAAGAAAGAGAAGTTGGTTCTTTATGTGGGTTCTTCATCTGGTACGAAGATTGATCCACATGGGAAGGGAAAGAAGAGTTCTTTCCAACGTCCCGAGAAGAACGTGCCCTTGTTGAGGCAATCTCCGAACCCTGTTGAGGCAGCCAGACCAGTTAAGGCTGACAAGACTAATGATGTATGTCATCACTGCAAGAAGCCTGGACATTGGAGGCGTAATTGCAAAGAATATCTTGCCCAGAAGTGTTCTGGAAACGGTATGTTCTAAATTTAAGTAAACATTTTAATTAACTCTACTTCTTGGGTATTAGATACCGGTTGTGACTCACATCTCTGTAATGGGTTACAGGTGATGGGAAGAAGTAGGAAGCCTAAGGAAGGTGTGACCTTCTTGAGGATGGGCAATGGAGCAAGAGTTGCTGCCAAGGCTATTAAGGATGTTTACTTATTGTTGAACAATGACTTTAAGTTAATTTTAAGAGATGTTTTGTTTGTACCTGTTTGATGTAAAACATTGTTTCCATTTCTATTGTGATAAAAATGGATATTCTTGTTTATTTAGCAAAGGTGTTTGCAACATTTACAAGAATGAATGTTTAATTGGTACTTGAGAACTTGAAAACGATCTCTATAACTTAAAAGTAAAAGATATTCTACTAAATGTCCATTCAAAGGCAGATACCATATGAGATATGGATGGGTAAGCCTCCCAAATATTCTTATCTTAGAATATGGGGAGCCCTGCTTATGTGAAGCAGGTAGTGGGAGATAAATTGGATTGTTGATCCATTTTATGTTACTTTGTGGGATATCCAAGGAATTAAGTTGGATATCATTTCTATCATCCCCAAGAAACAAAAGTGTTTGTTTCTAGGAATGCAACCTTTTTGGAAAGGGATTTTCTATTGGATAGAAAAGGCAGATGATAGAACTCGAAGAGGTTCGAGAGAAACCCACAATTATAGAACCCACACCCGATGAGCCAAGAGAGGAGATACAAGCTCCTAGCAGATACGAGAAAGTCTCGAGACCACCTATGAGGTATGGTCAGCTTCTTGAAGAAGGCCATGATGAGCCTAACCATGGATGTGATCCATGGACCTTCAAGGAAGCGTTATCTGATGCCAATTCATCCAAGTGACTTGAAGAAATGGAATCTGAGTTGAATTCCATGCATTCGAACCAAGTGTAGGATCTTGTGGATCCACCTGTGGGAACTGTTCCCACAGGGACTTGGGGAGGATGGGAAGGTGTTGACCTTCAAGGCGCGATTGGTGGCAAAAGGATGTACTCAAAGACAAGGAGTTGACTTTGAGGAAACCTTTTCCCAAGTCGCAATGTTCAAGTCCATAAGGATTTTGCTAGCCATAGCTGCATGGTATGACTATGAGATATGGCAGATGGATGTTAAGACAGTCTTTCTTAATGGGGATTTTAAGAAAGTGATTTACATGTCTCAAACCTGAAGGGTTTACATCTATCGGAAGTGAGCATATGGTATGCAAACTTCAGAGATCTATTTATGATCTAAAGCAGGCATCTAGGAGTTGGAACCTCAGATTCGACAGTACAATCAAATAGTTTGATTTACTAAGAATCATGAGGGACCCTATGTGTATAAGAAGGTCAGTGGGAGTGTTGTGACATTCCTGGTGTTATATGTTGATAACATTCTACTCATTGGGAATGATGTAGGAATGTTGCAATCAACTAAGATATGGTTAGCGAGTAAGTTCTCGATGCAGGACTTGGGTGAAGCATCTTTTGTATTGGGATACAGATCTATAGAGATAGATCGAAAAGATGGCTTGGTCTCACCCAGTCCACATACATGATACCATCGTGAAGCGGTTCTCGATGGATGCGTCCTTGAGAGGACATCTACCAATGTGTCATGGCGTGTCCCTATCCAAGTCTGTCTCCTGAGACTGATGCAGAGATAGTGACGATGACACGCATTCCGTATGCTTCGGCAATTGGTAACATCATGTATGGGATGATATCTACACGTCCTGACGTGGCGTTTTCACTATGTGTAGTGAAAAGATATCAATCGAACCCCGGTCTTCCACAACTAGAAAGCTGTGAAAGACATCCTCAAGTAGTTGAGAAGGACCAATAAGTTGTTCTTGGTCTATGGGGTAGAGAACTGAAATTGGAAGGCTATACCGACTCTAGCTTCCAAAGCGATATCGATAACTCGAAGTCAACCTCTAGTTTTGTATTCATGCTCAACGGTGCTGCTGTCTCTTGGAAGAGTTCCAAGCAAGACAATATTACGGATTCCAGCACAGAGGCCGAATACATTGCTGCATCAGATGCAGCAAGAGAGGCTGTTTGGATAAGGAATTTCGTCCAAGAGTTGGACGTCATTCCTAATGGAATTGCTCCTATCCCGGTGTTGTGTGACAACACGGGAGCTATAGCTCAAGCAAAGGAGCCAAGGTCTCATCAGAAATCCAAACTAGTATTGAGAAAGTACCACATCCTCGGAGAGATTGTGGAAAGAAGAGTAGTGTCTATTGACAAAGTCGGCTCCGCAGATTATGTTGTTGATCCACTAGCTAAGCCTTTACCTGGACCATTATTCGACAAGCATCGCGAATCAATGGGTTTTAAGCATATGGGTAGTTGGCTCTAGTGCAAGTGGGAGATTGTTAGAGTAGGTGCCCGTCGAGCCAAGTGTTGGCCGAGTGTTCACAATGAAACTCTATGTATAAGCAGTCTTTATTTTAATAATATTTGAAATTATTATTTGGCAAATCTTTATCTGTATACCCATGCTAGCTGCATAGATAAAGCCCTTGAATATACAAATAGTAGAAAGAATATGAGATGCTCATATGATGAGTATCATGAAACTCATATTTGTAATACTGTATATTCTAAACGGTTCCTAGTCGATTCAGCCGCCACTAAGAAGGATATAGGCCGCTCGAGTTAGAGACTAGTATCTGCGATGTGAGTACCATGTTTCATTGGTAGGGGACATTGTGATGTCCGAACATGCAGATAGGTGCTCCTTGTAGAGTGCACTGAACAACCCTCCATAAAAGGACTTTCCAAGTGGTTCTCACTTATCGAGTGGAAAAGTCCTGGTTTATGGTTGTACAGAATTAGTCCTTATGACCCGGGACAACATTGAGACTCTATGTGCTAGAATTACACTTTGACTTGTTTACCGACTCTCATGGGGTCATCAGGTGGCAAGGTTGGGTGTTCTGTCGAAACACATAGGAGTCGATGCATTGTAGTCGGGGATTCACCGCTTACCTTCGGGTATGGATATCCTATGTGTTATCATGTGTATGTAGATCGAAATCTCTGGCCAGAGTATGGTTGTAATTATGAAAGGTGTTTCATAGATTACACCATCGATGCAACTACGACATGACACATAGTATCGATTCATTGACAACTCTCGATAAACCAATGGTTGTCGAATCGATCGGGATATATGAGTTGAAGGGACCGTACTGTACGCTAACCATAATTGAATGGTTCTTGCAGGCACTATCATGTGATACCTAGGGAATCACGTAAGCGATGCTGCTAGGCGTTTAACGTGATTGGTTGGGTACTATCAGACTTGAGTTCTGACGTTCTTACTATCAAGGAGTTGATAAGTAAGAATGGAGCAATTGGGGTATGCTCGAATAAGGACATGTTTAGTCCGAATCACATGGAGATGTGAACCCACGGCTAGTTGTATCAATGAACCATTGAGGGCCACACAAGTACTAGCTTTGTAAATCCCGATGAGAAGTAAAAATAGTTCAATGTGTTGAACGGCTTATAAAGGAGTTTATAAGCGTAAGGAAAATTAGAAGTATGACTTCTATAAAGGAGAAAATAGTTCAAAGTGTTGAACGGCTTATAAATGTGTTTATAAGTGTAAAGAAAAATAGAAGTATGACTTCTATGAGAGAAATGTAAATTTTGATTTATGGAAGTGTTCCTAAATTAAAATTTGGCCAAGTGACTAATGTATTTGAAAATTGTGATTTTCATAAACATTATTATGGACTAAATTAAATTAATTCAAGTGTTGAATTAATTAAACACTAGTGGGCCTAGTAGAGCCCAAATAATTAACTTAATTCAAGTGTTGGATTAATTAAATAATATTGAGTCTTGTAGAGCTCAATTAAAATAATTATTTAACTAGTGGGACTTGGGTAAATTCAAGTAATGTTTAAATAGTCTCAAATGTGTTTGAGATATTAAATTTAGTCCAAAGTTTTTAATTTGATTAAAAACTATATAATATGCATGCATGGGAGGTGAAGAGTTGGGGAATACTTTTGATTAAAATAATGGTTGGCATGCAACTTTTTGAATCAACTTTTTGCAACCCCAAGACTAGTCTCTCCTCCCTCATAACACATGCTATGTTGGCCGAAATGCTCTCCAATTTTCTCTCCCAAAATTTTTCTTCTTTTGTGTTCTTCAATTGTTGAAGAATAAACACACTTCTCTTTGAAAAATCCTCACATTTTTCTAGTGCAAATTGTGAGGGGATTTCCCTAGTTAGTGGTGGGCCTAATTTGAAGGAAAGTTTCAAGGATTTGGAGGAGGAGCTTGTAGATCTTCATGCCATTCAAGAGCTAAGGTGTTTATACCTTAGTTGGAGCCATAAAATCAATCCTTGTGATTGATAGGTAATTTTCTCAACATCCTATGAATGGTGTTTATGTTTTTGTAAATATTACACAAAGTCTAAGGGGTGGCCGAAATTTGTGCCTCAAAATTTCGAATTTTCGCTTCCGTTGCGCTTCCGGCCACCGTAACCGGTCCGCTTTCAAGTGGTATCCGAGCTTAGGTTACGGATTTTGTGTAATATTTGCATAATATTATGTTGAGATCGATTTCTAACCGTTTGAGATTTTTTGTGCAAGAAAATCATCAAGGCCGAATTTTTGAAGAAAACAAAAAAAAAAAAAAATGTTTTTCCGGGCAGCCGAGGGGCTGCCCGAAAGGGGCTGCCCGAAAATTTCGGGCAGCCGAGGGGCAGCCCAAGGGGCTGCCCGAAAGTTGCTGTTTTAAAATAAAAAAAAAAAAAAATTTTTGTGTTGCCGAATCCGGCGACGGAGCTCCGGCGACGGCGATGACGGCTAGGGTTTCCAAAAGTGTTTTGGTTAATCAAAGTGTCATGGGCCTTGAGTTGTTGGGCCATTGGATGGCCAACATATTTGTGATTTTAAATGGGCCAAAATATTTTTAGTGAAAAATGAGTTGTTTTGGGCCCTTAAGTTTAAAATTACAAAAGTTGCAAATATTTTCTCATGAAATAAATATTTAAGTTGGACTTTAATTATTTATAGTAAATGGTGATTTACAAGAAATTCGGTTATAAATAAATTAATTTGAAAGTAGACAAAGGTGTTTGTATACTTTGTTAATTTAGTTTATAATCGTGGCGGTTAGTGATTGGATCAAGATATATAATATTGGATCAATTAATTATTGTGATAATTAATTGATGGTGTATGATATGTGATATTATGCATGAAGGATGATCAAAAGCCCAAGCCCAATTTGCTAGGTGTATGCTAGGATATTTGTGTTGAATGATTGTAATAATTATCAATTTTAAAGTGGGCTTGGTTTATGGCCCGTTCCCACCCCATGAGATGTATCCCTATGTGCCATGGATATTTATTTGTAAATATTAGAATAGGGGAAGATCAAGATTGGAAGATGGTGGCCTTGGTGATTATGAAGATCGAAGACATGTAATATTGGATGCTAATGTAATAGTATAGTTGCATTGCATCCCGTGCATTTACCCTAGGATTGGACCTAGGCCCGTGTTTGGCTCACACGGGCCATTAGTATTGGGGCGATTGATCATCCTTGTATTGTTTACTGTTTATAATATATGCATGATATGTTATAAATAATGAGTATGTGCGTTATTATTATTATAATAACAAAGTTGCATGAATCCGGCAAACATACGATCAAACATGGCGAGCTTTTAAAATAAAATTAATGATGAGACCTTTCAAAATTAAAAACCCTCATTTTGAATAAGATTCAAAATTAATATCAAGCCCGAAAAGGGGAATTATAAATTTGTTTATAATTTCCTTGTCTTCCATCGACAATGGGTGCATGATGAACGCTACCCGTACTCGGGGCTCGGCTCATATTATTGGGGGGGCCCTGGGTGCCGGAAAGCTGTGACATCCATTGACATGGTGATGTGAACTACGTGGAACTCCCATGATTTCGGCTCATATTATTGAGGGAACTCATGGCGACCGTCCATTAAGGTTCAACATCGATGGGTAAGGCTTGACACGTGAAGATGAACGACGTCATATTATTGGGTCCTAATCAAACGTGAGACAAAAGTTTACGTTAGAGGGTTGCATTGTGATGCAATTGGAAACTACCTTTTAGGAATTGTGATTGGCTGATATTATTCGGGATCATAATTCGCTAATTGGACCTTACGTACCTACTGAGGAAAGGAGTTTCCCGTTTTCACTAGAGGGTAGTGAAAGATGTCAAAACAGTGGGAGTAAATATTTATAAAGTTAAAGTCCATACTTTATATCTTACCAAATATTTAAATAGTCATCAACATTTATCTGTTTTACTTTTCAGTACAAATTGACAATGTCTTCGATGCGCAATTCGATATCTATAATACTCGACAAACACATATTAACTGGACCTAATTACCTCACTTGGCTAAGAAATTTGAAAATAGTCTTAAATTCGGAAAGGGTAACATATACACTAACTCAGTCGCCCCCTGTTGAGGCTCCGACTGACTGCAATCCTGAGGAATTGCAGGCTTACAAGGAATGGTGTGACCATGACTTGATAGCCAGGTGTTATATGCTGACTTCTATGAACGATGAGCTACAGAGGCGTTTTGAGGGTGCAAAGAGTGCTGCTGACATTCATTTGCATCTCAAAGAGCTCTTTGGAGAGCAAACGCGTCCTCTTAGGCATGCTACCGTCAAGGAGCTGATCACTTTGCGCATGCGAGAGGGGACCTCGGTCCATGAGCATGGCCTAAAGGTGATCGGGCTCGTGGACAAGCTCGTTGGCATGGATCTGATCCTGCCTTCGGAGTTGACCACCGACATGTTGCTGTTATCGCTGCCTAGCTCATTTGATCCTTTTGTGGTGAACTTCAACATGAACAAGATGGAACCGACCCTTGAGGAGTTGGTGAACATGCTTGTTACGTTTGAATCCACCATCAAGAAAGAGAAGTTGGTTCTTTATGTGGGTTCTTCATCTGGTACGAAGATTGATCCACATGGGAAGGGAAAGAAGAGTTCTTTCCAACGTCCCGAGAAGAACGTGCCCTTGTTGAGGCAATCTCCGAACCCTGTTGAGGCAGCCAGACCAGTTAAGGCTGACAAGACTAATGATGTATGTCATCACTGCAAGAAGCCTGGACATTGGAGGCGTAATTGCAAAGAATATCTTGCCCAGAAGTGTTCTGGAAACGGTATGTTCTAAATTTAAGTAAACATTTTAATTAACTCTACTTCTTGGGTATTAGATACCGGTTGTGACTCACATCTCTGTAATGGGTTACAGGTGATGGGAAGAAGTAGGAAGCCTTAAGGAAGGTGTGACCTTCTTGAGGATGGGCAATGGAGCAAGAGTTGCTGCCAAGGCTATTAAGGATGTTTACTTATTGTTGAACAATGACTTTAAGTTAATTTTAAGAGATGTTTTGTTTGTACCTGTTTGATGTAAAACATTGTTTCCATTTCTATTGTGATAAAAATGGATATTCTTGTTTATTTAGCAAAGGTGTTTGCAACATTTACAAGAATGAATGTTTAATTGGTACTTGAGAACTTGAAAACGATCTCTATAACTTAAAAGTAAAAGATATTCTACTAAATGTCCATTCAAAGGCAGATACCATATGAGATATGGATGGGTAAGCCTCCCAAATATTCTTATCTTAGAATATGGGGAGCCCTGCTTATGTGAAGCAGGTAGTGGGAGATAAATTGGATTGTTGATCCATTTTATGTTACTTTGTGGGATATCCAAGGAATTAAGTTGGATATCATTTCTATCATCCCCAAGAAACAAAAGTGTTTGTTTCTAGGAATGCAACCTTTTTGGAAAGGGATTTTCTATTGGATAGAAAAAGGCAGATGATAGAACTCGAAGAGGTTCGAGAGAAACCCACAATTATAGAACCCACACCCGATGAGCCAAGAGAGGAGATACAAGCTCCTAGCAGATACGAGAAAGTCTCGAGACCACCTATGAGGTATGGTCAGCTTCTTGAAGAAGGCCATGATGAGCCTAACCATGGATGTGATCCATGGACCTTCAAGGAAGCGTTATCTGATGCCAATTCATCCAAGTGACTTGAAGAAATGGAATCTGAGTTGAATTCCATGCATTCGAACCAAGTGTAGGATCTTGTGGATCCACCTGTGGGAACTGTTCCCACAGGGACTTGGGGAGGATGGGAAGGTGTTGACCTTCAAGGCGCGATTGGTGGCAAAAGGATGTACTCAAAGACAAGGAGTTGACTTTGAGGAAACCTTTTCCCAAGTCGCAATGTTCAAGTCCATAAGGATTTTGCTAGCCATAGCTGCATGGTATGACTATGAGATATGGCAGATGGATGTTAAGACAGTCTTTCTTAATGGGGATTTTAAGAAAGTGATTTACATGTCTCAACCTGAAGGGTTTACATCTATCGGAAGTGAGCATATGGTATGCAAACTTCAGAGATCTATTTATGATCTAAAGCAGGCATCTAGGAGTTGGAACCTCAGATTCGACAGTACAATCAAATAGTTTGATTTACTAAGAATCATGAGGGACCCTATGTGTATAAGAAGGTCAGTGGGAGTGTTGTGACATTCCTGGTGTTATATGTTGATGACATTCTACTCATTGGGAATGATGTAGGAATGTTGCAATCAACTAAGATATGGTTAGCGAGTAAGTTCTCGATGCAGGACTTGGGTGAAGCATCTTTTGTATTGGGATACAGATCTATAGAGATAGATCGAAAAGATGGCTTGGTCTCACCCAGTCCACATACATGATACCATCGTGAAGCGGTTCTCGATGGATGCGTCCTTGAGAGGACATCTACCAATGTGTCATGGCGTGTCCCTATCCAAGTCTGTCTCCTGAGACTGATGCAGAGATAGTGACGATGACACGCATTCCGTATGCTTCGGCAATTGGTAACATCATGTATGGGATGATATCTACACGTCCTGACGTGGCGTTTTCACTATGTGTAGTGAAAGATATCAATCGAACCCCGGTCTTCCACAACTAGAAAGCTGTGAAAGACATCCTCAAGTTGTTGAGAAGGACCAATAAGTTGTTCTTGGTCTATGGGGTAGAGAACTGAAATTGGAAGGCTATACCGACTCTAGCTTCCAAAGCGATATCGATAACTCGAAGTCAACCTCTAGTTTTGTATTCATGCTCAACGGTGCTGCTGTCTCTTGGAAGAGTTCCAAGCAAGACAATATACGGATTCCAGCACAGAGGCCGAATACATTGCTGCATCAGATGCAGCAAGAGAGGCTGTTTGGATAAGGAATTTCGTCCAAGAGTTGGACGTCATTCCTAATGGAATTGCTCCTATCCCGGTGTTGTGTGACAACACGGGAGCTATAGCTCAAGCAAAGGAGCCAAGGTCTCATCAGAAATCCAAACTAGTATTGAGAAAGTACCACATCCTCGGAGAGATTGTGGAATGAAGAGTAGTGTCTATTGACAAAGTCGGCTCCGCAGATTATGTTGTTGATCCACTAGCTAAGCCTTTACCTGGACCATTATTCGACAAGCATCGCGAATCAATGGGTTTTAAGCATATGGGTAGTTGGCTCTAGTGCAAGTGGGAGATTGTTAGAGTAGGTGCCCGTCGAGCCAAGTGTTGGCCGAGTGTTCACAATGAAACTCTATGTATAAGCAGTCTTTATTTTAATAATATTTGAAATTATTACTTTGGCAAATCTTTATCTGTATACCCATGCTAGCTGCATAGATAAAGCCCTTGAATATACAAATAGTAGAAAGAATATGAGATGCTCATATGATGAGTATCATGAAACTCATATTTGTAATACTGTATATTCTAAACGGTTCCTAGTCGATTCAGCCGCCACTAAGAAGGATATAGGCCGCTCGAGTTAGAGACTAGTATCTGCGATGTGAGTACCATGTTTCATTGGTAGGGGACATTGTGATGTCCGAACATGCAGATAGGTGCTCCTTGTAGAGTGCACTGAACAACCCTCCATAAAAGGACTTTCCAAGTGGTTCTCACTTATCGAGTGGAAAAGTCCTGGTTTATGGTTGTACAGAATTAGTCCTTATGACCCGGGACAACATTGAGACTCTATGTGCTAGAATTACACTTTGACTTGTTTACCGACTCTCATGGGGTCATCAGGTGGCAAGGTTGGGTGTTCTGTCGAAACACATAGGAGTCGATGCATTGTAGTCGGGGATTCACCGCTTACCTTCGGGTATGGATATCCTATGTGTTATCATGTGTATGTAGATCGAAATCTCTGGCCAGAGTATGGTTGTAATTATGAAAGGTGTTTCATAGATTACACCATCGATGCAACTACGACATGACACATAGTATCGATTCATTGACAACTCTCGATAAACCAATGGTTGTCGAATCGATCGGGATATATGAGTTGAAGGGACCGTACTGTACGCTAACCATAATTGAATGGTTCTTGCAGGCACTATCATGTGATACCTAGGGAATCACGTAAGCGATGCTGCTAGGCGTTTAACGTGATTGGTTGGGTACTATCAGACTTGAGTTCTGACGTTCTTACTATCAAGGAGTTGATAAGTAAGAATGGAGCAATTGGGGTATGCTCGAATAAGGACATGTTTAGTCCGAATCACATGGAGATGTGAACCCACGGCTAGTTGTATCAATGAACCATTGAGGGCCACACAAGTACTAGCTTTGTAAATCCCGATGAGAAGTAAAAATAGTTCAATGTGTTGAACGGCTTATAAAGGAGTTTATAAGCGTAAGGAAAATTAGAAGTATGACTTCTATAAAGGAGAAAATAGTTCAAAGTGTTGAACGGCTTATAAATGTGTTTATAAGTGTAAAGAAAAATAGAAGTATGACTTCTATGAGAGAAATGTAAATTTTGATTTATGGAAGTGTTCCTAAATTAAAATTTGGCCAAGTGACTAATGTTTTTGAAAATTGTGATTTTCATAAACATTATTATGGACTAAATTAAATTAATTCAAGTGTTGAATTAATTAAACACTAGTGGGCCTAGTAGAGCCCAAATAATTAAATTAATTCAAGTGTTGGATTAATTAAATAATATTGAGTCTTGTAGAGCTCAATTAAAATAATTATTTAACTAGTGGGACTTGGGTAAATTCAAGTAATGTTTAATTAGTCTCAAATATGTTTGAGATAATTAAATTTAGTCCAAAGTTTTTAATTTGATTAAAAACTATATTATATGCATGCATGGGAGGTGAAGAGTTGGGAGATACTTTTGATTAAAATAATGGTTGGCATGCAACTTTTTGAATCAACTTTTTGCAACCCCAAGACTAGTCTCTCCTCCCTCATAACACATGTATGTTGGCCGAAATGCTCTCCCATTTTTCTCTCCCAAAATTTTTCTTCTTTTGTGTTCTTCAATTGTTGAAGAATAAACACACTTCTCTTTGAAAAATCCTCACATTTTTCTAGTGCAAATTGTGAGGGGATTTCCCTAGTTAGTGGTGGGCCTAATTTGAAGGAAAGTTTCAAGGATTTGGAGGAGGAGCTTGTAGATCTTCATGCCATTCAAGAGCTAAGGTGTTTATACCTTAGTTGGAGCCATAAAATCAATCCTTGTGATTGATAGGTAATTTTCTCAACATCCTATGAATGGTGTTTATGTTTTTGTAAATATTACACAAAGTCTAAGGGGTGGCCGAAATTTGTGCCTCAAAATTTCGAATTTTCGCTTCCGTTGCGCTTCCGGCCACCGTAACCGGTCCGCTTTCAAGAGAATCTATCACAACAACGAAAAAAGAATCCCTCCCCATCTTAGTCCTAGGCAACCCAAAAATAAAGTCCATAGAAATGTCAATCCAAGTTCTTTTTAAGAATAGCACGCAAAAGTGTTCCCAAAGTTCTATTGACAACTTCAGTTTGTCCATCCGTTTGAGGATGATAAGTAGTAGAAAACAACAATTTTGTGCCAAGTTTAGCCCATAAAGTCTTCCAAATGTAACTCAAGAATATAACATAGCGACCAGAAACAATAGTCCTAGGCATGCCATGCAACCTAACGACTTCTCTAAAGAACAAATCCGCAATGTTTGAAGCATCATCGGTTTTATGACGAGCTATAAAATGTGCTATCTTAGATAATCTATCCACAACAACGAAAATAGAATCCCTCCCCTTCTTAGTCCTAGGCAACCGCAAAATAAATTCCATAGAAATGTCAATCCAAGTTCTTTTTAAAATAGCACGCAAAAGTGTTCCCAGAGTTCTATTGACAACTTCAGTTTGTCCATCCGTTTGAGGATGACAATTAGTAGAAAACAACAATTTTGTGCCAAGTTTAGCACATAAAGTATTCCAAAAGTAACTCAAGAATTTAACATCGCGATAAGAAGCAATAGTCTTAGTCATGCCATGCAACCTAACGACTTCTATAAAGAACAAATCCGCAATGTTTGAAGCATCATCGGTTTTATGACAAGCTATAAAATGTGCTATCTTAGAGAATCTATCCACAACAACGAAAATAGAATCCCTCCCCTTCTTAGTCCTAGGCAACCCCAAAATAAAGTCCATAGAAATGTCAATCCAAGTTCTTTTTAAGAATTGCACGCAAAAGTGTTCCCAAAGTTCTATTGACAACTTCAGTTTGTCCATCCGTTTGAGGATGACAAGTAGTAGAAAACAACAATTTTGTGCCAGGTTTAGCCCATAAAGTCTTCCAAAATTAACTCAAGAATATAACATCGCGACAAGAAACAATAGTCCTAGGCATGCCATGCAACCTAACGACTTCTCTCAAGAACAAATCCGCAAAGTTTGAAGCATCATCGGTTTTATGACAAGCTATAAAATGTGACATCTTAGAGAATCTATCAACAACAACAAAAATAGAATCCCTCCCCTTCTTAGTCCTAGGCAACCCCAAAATAAAGTCCATAGAAATGTCAATCAAAGTTCTTTTTAAAAATAGCACGCAAAAGTGTTCCCAAAGTTCTATTGACAACTTCAGCAGTTTGTCCATCCGTTTGAGGATGACAAGTATTAGAAAACAACAATTTTGTACTAATTTAGCCCATAAAGTCTTCCAAAAGTAACTCAAGCATTTAACATCGCGATCAGAAGCAATAGTCCTAGGCATGCCATGCAACTTAACGACTTCTCTAAAGAACAAATCCGCCATGTTTGAAGCATCATCGGTTTTATGACAAGCTATAAAATGTGCCATCTTAGAGAATCTATCCACAACAACAAAAATAGAATCCCTCCCCTTCTTATTCCTAGGCAACCCCAAAATAAAATCCAAAGAAATGTCAATCCAAGTTCTTTTTAAGAATAACACGCAAAAGTGTTCCCAAAGTTCTATTGACAACTTCAGTTTGTCCATCCGTTTGAGGATGTCAAGTAGTAGAAAAAAACAATTTTGTGTCATGTTTAGCCCATAAAGTATTCCAAAAGTAACTCAAGAATTTAACATCGCGATAAGAAGCAATATTCTTAGTCATGCCATGCAACCTAACGACTTCTCTAAAGAACAAATCCGCAATGTTTGATGCATCATCGGTTTTATGACAAGCTATAAAATGTGCCATCTTAGAGAATCTATCCACAACAACAAAAATAGAATCCCTCCCCTTCTTAATCCTAGGCAACCCCAAAATAAAGTCCATAGAAATGTCAATCCAAGTTCTTTTTAAGAATAGCACGCAAAAGTGTTCTCAAAGTTCAATTGACAACTTCAGTTTGTCCATCAGTTTGAGGATGACAAGTAGTAGAATACAACAATTTTTTGCCAAGTTTAGCCCATAAAGTCTTCCATAAGTAACTCAAGAATTTAACATCGCGATCAGAAGCAGTAGTCCTAGTCATGCAATGCAACCTAACGACTTCTCTAAAGAACAAATCCGCAATGTTTGAAGCATCATCGCTTTTATGACAAGCTATAAAATGTGCCATTTTAGAGAATCTATCACAACAACAAAAATAGAATCCCTTCCCATCTTAGTCCTAGGCAACTCCAAAATAAAGTCCATAAAAATGTCAATCCAAGTTCTTTTTAAGAATAGCACGCAAAAGTGTTCCCAAAGTTCTATTGACAACTTCAGTTTGTCCATCCGTTTGAGGATGACAAGTAGTAGAAAACAACAATTTTGTGCCAAGTTTAGCCCATAAAGTATTCCAAAAGTAACTCAAGAATTTAACATCGCGATAAGAAGCAATAGTCTTAGTCATGCCATGCAACCTAACGACTTCTCTTAAGAACAAATCCGCAATGTTTGATGCATCATCGGTTTTATGACAAGCTATAAAATGTGTCATCTTAGAGAATCTATCCACAACAACAAAAATAGAATCCCTCCCCTTCTTAATCCTAGGCAACCCCAAAATAAAATCCATAGAAATGTCAATCCAAGTTCTTTTTAAGAATAGCACGCAAAAGTGTTCTCAAAGTTCAATTGACAACTTCAGTTTGTCCATCCGTTTGAGGATGACAAGTAGTAGAATACAACAATTTTTTGCCAAGTTTAGCCCATAAAGTCTTCCAAAAGTAACTCAAGAATTAAACATCGCGATCAGAAGCAAGTAGTCCTAGTCATGCAATGCAACCTAACGACTTCTCTAAAGAACAAATCCGCAATGTTTGATGCATCATCGATTTTATGACAAGCTATAAAATGTGCCATCTTAGAGAATCTATCCACAACAACAAAAATAGAATCCCTCCCCTTCTTAATCCTAGGCAACCCCAAAATAAAATCCATTGAAATGTCAATCCAAGTTCTTTTTAAGAATAGCACGCAAAAGTGTTCTCAAAGTTCAATTGACAACTTCAGTTTGTCCATCCGTTTGAGGATGACAAGTAGTAGAATACAACAATTTTTTGCCAAGTTTAGCCCATAAAGTCTTCCAAAAGTAACTCAAGAATTTAACATCGCGATCAGAAGCAGTAGTCCTAGTCATGCAATGCAACCTAACGACTTCTCTAAAGAACAAATCCGCAATGTTTGAAGCATCATCGCTTTTATGACAAGCTATAAAATGTGCCATCTTATAGAATCTATCACAACAACAAAAATAGAATCCCTCCCCATCTTAGTCCTAGGCAACCCCAAAATAAAGTCCATAGAAATATCAATCCAAGTTCTTTTTAAGAATAGCACGCAAAAGTGTTCCCAAAGTTCTATTGACAACTTCAGTTTGTCCATCCGTTTGAGGATGATAAGTAGTAGAAAACAACAATTTTGTGCCAAGTTTAGCCCATAAAGTCTTCCAAATGTAACTCAAGAATATAACATCGCGACCAGAAACAATAGTCCTCGGCATGCCATGCAACCTAACGACTTCTCTAAAGAACAAATCCGCAATGTTTGAAGCATCATCGGTTTTATGACGAGCTATAAAATGTGTCATCTTAGATAATCTATCCACAACAACGAAAATAGAATCCCTCCCCTTCTTAGTCCTAGGCAACTCCAAAATAAAGTCCATAGAAATGTCAATCCAAGTTCTTTTTAAAATAGCACGCAAAAGTGTTCCCAAAGTTCTATTGACAACTTCAGTTTGTCCATCCGTTTGAGGATGACAAGTAGTAGAAAACAACAATTTTGTGCCAAGTTTAGCCCATAAAGTATTCCAAAAGTAACTCAAGAATTTAACATCGCGATAAGAAGCAATAGTCTTAGTCATGCCATGCAACCTAACGACTTCTATAAAGAACAAATCCGCAATGTTTGAAGCATCATCGGTTTTATGACAAGCTATAAAATGTGCCATCTTAGAGAATCTATCCACAACAACAAAAATAGAATCCCTCCCCTTCTTAGTCCTAGGCAACCCCAAAATAAAGTCCATAGAAATGTCAATCCAAGTTCTTTTAAGAATAGCACGCAAAAGTGTTCCCAAAGTTCTATTGACAACTTCAGTTTGTCCATCCGTTTGAGGATGACAAGTAGTAGAAAACAACAATTTTGTGCCAAAGTTTAGGCCCATAAGTCTTCCACAAGTAACTCAAGAATTTAACATCGCGACCAGAAAACAATAGTCCCTAGGCTTGCCATTCAACCTAACGACTTCTCTAAAGAACATATCCGCAATGTTTGAAGCATCATGTTTTATGACAAGCTATAAAATGTCCATCTTAGAGAATCTATCCACAACAATAAAATAGAATCCCTACCCTTCTTAGTGCTCGTATCCCAAATCGATATAAACCGATAACTCTGAGAGATATAAGCCTATGGGCGTTGATCAACTAATTGCATGCAATTCTCTGACTATGTATTTATCAATCCAATAAAACATTTGAACTCTCTATAGCATTTAAACCATCACTTTGAAACTCTATCTTTACTCTTGTATTCCCTTTTGAACAATAGTGAGACATAAAATGCCTCCAATATATATATCAATGAAATCGATACATAACAATGAATTAATTGAAGGGAATATCATAGTAAAACCTTTAAAACACAATGCATATAACATCATGTGAGCAAAAGGGATGAATTTCCACTAACAAACCACAATAACACCTTGATATAACTCTTGGTACACCACCTACAACAATAATCCATAAATAACACCAATATCAACTCTATATCCAAAAACTCAAGTCAAATAATCCAATAAACCATCAAAACATCCACCTATAACATCTCATCTCCAAAAACCATGATAGAACTCAACCAAAAACTTACCTTAGCTTCCTAGCACCAAGGAGAACCACGATCTCAAGTCGAAAATCGAACTATATCCACAAATCGAAGATAGTAAGCAAAAGAAATGGAAGAAAACCCTTGCAAAAGGAGAGAAAATCGGAAATGAGAAGGAAGGAAAGGATAAGGTATGGCCAACAACTCCAAAAAGTACTAAATATCTCGCCCATACCTAGACCGCGGGTGCGCTGCTTCAAGCACCGCGGGTGCGCCTAGCTCACGGCACAACACAAAATTCTGAACACTGGGACCCGCTGGTGCGGCGCTGCAAACACCGCGGGTGCGGTCTCTACACTACCGCGGGTGCGGTCTTGCTACGACTTCCCAACTCCAAATCATGAATAGTACGCCGCGGGTGCACTCTTCTAAGAGCGCGGGTGCACTCTTGCCACGGCAATGACAAAATTTCAACCAACCAAAATCAATCCGAAACTATGAAACAAACAACCAGCACACTAACGTGTTCCAAAAGTCTATGACACTCAGTGTCCATCGTTTGAGGATGACAAGTAGTAGAAAACAACAATTTTGTGCCAAGTTTAGCCCATAAAGTCTTCCAAAAGTAACTCAAGAATTTAACATCGCGACCAGAAAACAATAGTCCTAGGCATGCCATGCAACCTAACGACTTCTCTAAAGAACAAATCCGCAATGTTTGAAGCATCATCGGTTTTATGACAAGCTATAAAATGTGCCATCTTAGAGAATCTATCCACAACAACAAAAATAGAATCCCTCCCCTTCTTAGTCCTAGGCAACCCCAAAATAAAGTCCATAGAAATGTCAATCCAAGTTCTTTTTAAGAATAGCACGCAAAAGTGTTCCCAAAGTTCTATTGACAACTTCAGTTTGTCCATCCGTTTGAGGATGACAAGTAGTAGAAAACAACAATTTTGTGCCAAGTTTAGCCCATAAAGTCTTCCAAAAGTAACTCAAGAATTTAACATCGCGACCAGAACAATAGTCCTAGGCATGCCATGCAACCTAACGACTTCTCTAAAGAACAAATACGCCATGTTTGAAGTATCATCGGTTTTATGACAAGCTATAAAATGTGCCATCTTAGAGAATCTATCCACAACAACGAAAATAGAATCCCTCCCCTTCTTAATCCTAGGCAACCCCAAAATAAAATCCATAGAAATGTCAATCCAAGTTCTTTTTAAGAATAACACGCAAAAGTGTTCCCAAAGTTCTATTGACAACTTCAGTTTGTCCATCCGTTTGAGGATGACAAGTAGTAGAAAACAACAATTTTGTGCCAAGTTTAGCCCATAAAGTATTCCAAAAGTAACTCAAGAATTTAACATCGCGATAAGAAGCAATAGTCTTAGTCATGCCATGCAACCTAACGATTTCTCTAAAGAACAAATCCGCCATGTTTGAAGCATCATCGGTTTTATGACAAGCTATAAAATGTGCCATCTTAGATAATCTATCCACAACAACGAAAATAGAATCCCTCCCTTTCTTAGTCCTAGGCAACCCCAAAATAAAGTCCATAGAAATATCAATCCAAGTTCTTTTTAAGAATAGCACGCAAAAGTGTTCTCAAAGTTCAATTGACAACTTCAGTTTGTCCATCCGTTTGAGGATGACAAGTAGTAGAATACAACAATTTTTTGCCAAGTTTAGCCAATAAAGTCTTCCAAAAGTAACTCAAGAATTTAACATCGCGATCAGAAGCAATAGTCCTAGTCATGCAATGCAACCTAACGACTTCTCTAAAGAACAAATCCGCAATGTTTGAAGCATCAACACTTTTATGACAAGCTATAAAATGTGCCATCTTAGAGAATCTATCACAACAACGAAAATAGAATCCCTCCCCATCTTAGTCCTAGGCAACCCCAAAATAAAGTCCATAGAAATGTCAATCCAAGTTCTTTTTAAGAATAGCACGCAAAAGTGTTCCCAAAGTTCAATTGACAACTTCAGTTTGTCCATCCGTTTGAGGAAGATCAGTAGTAGAAAACAACAATTTTGTGCCAAGTTTAGCCCATAAAGTCTTCCAAAAGTAACTCAAGAATATAAAATCGCGACCAGAAACAATAGTCCTAGGCATGCCATGCAACCTAACGACTTCTCTAAAGAACAAATCCGCCATGTTTGAAGCATCATCGGTTTTATGACAAGCTATAAAATGTGCCATCTTAGATAATCTATCCACAACAACGAAAATAGAATCCCTCCCTTTCTTTGTCCTAGGCAACCCCAAAATAAAGTCCATAGAAATATCAATCCAAGTTCTTTTTAAAAATAGCACGCAAAAGTGTTCTCAAAGTTCAATTGATAACTTCAGTTTGTCCATCCGTTTGAGGATGACAAGTAGTAGAATACAACAATTTTTTGCCAAGTTTAGCCCATAAAGTCTTCCTAAAGTAACTCAAGAATTTAACATCGCGATCAGAAGCAATAGTCCTAGTCATGCAATGCAACCTAACGACTTCTCTAAAGAACAAATCCGCAATGTTCGAAGCATCAACGCTTTTATGACAAGCTATAAAATGTGCCATCTTAGAGAATCTATCACAACAACGAAAATAGAATCCCTCCCCATCTTAGTCCTAGGCAACCCCAAAATAAAGTCCATAGAAATGTCAATCCAAGTTCTTTTTAAGAATAGCACGCAAAAGTGTTCCCAAAGTTCTATTGACAACTTCAGTTTGTCCATCCGTTTGAGGAAGATCAGTAGTAGAAAACAACAATTTTGTGCCAAGTTTAGCCCATAAAGTCTTCCAAAAGTAACTCAAGAATATAAAATTGCGACCAGAAACAATAGTCCTAGGCATGCCATGCAACCTGACGACTTCTCTAAAGAACAAATCCGCCATGTTTGAAGCATCATTGGTTTTATGACAAGCTATAAAATGTGCCATCTTAGATAATCTATCCACAACAACGAAAATAGAATCCCTCCCTTTCTTAGTCCTAGGCAACCCCAAAATAAAGTCCATAGAAATATCAATCCAAGTTCTTTTTAGGAATAGCACGCAAAAGTGTTCTCAAAGTTCAATTGACAACTTCAGTTTGTCCATCCGTTTGAGGATGACAAGTAGTAGAATACAACAATTTTTTGCCAAGTTTAGCCCATAAAGTCTTCCAAAAGTAACTCAAGAATTTAACATCGCGATCAGAAGCAATAGTCCTAGTCATGCAATTCAACCTAACGACTTCTCTAAAGAACAAATCCGCAATGTTTGAAGCATCAACGCTTTTATGACAAGCTATAAAATGTGCCATCTTAGAGAATCTATCACAACAACGAAAATAGAATCCCTCCCCATCTTAGTCCTAGGCAACCCCAAAATAAAGTCCATAGAAATGTCAATCCAAGTTCTTTTTAAGAATAGCACGCAAAAGTGTTCCCAAAGTTCTATTGACAACTTCAGTTTGTCCATCCGTTTGAGGATGATAAGTAGTAGAAAACAACAATTTTGTGCCAAGTTTAGCCCATAAAGTCTTCCAAAAGTAACTCAAGAATATAAAATCGCGACCAGAAACCATAGTCTTAGGCATGCCATGCAACCTAACGACTTCTCTAAAGAACAAATCCGCCATGTTTGAAGCATCATCGGTTTTATGACAAGCTATAAAATGTGCCATCTTAGAGAATCTATCCGCAACAACGAAAATAGAATCCCTCCCCTTCTTAATCCTAGGCAACCCCAAAATAAATCCATAGAAATGTCAATCCAAGTTCTTTTTAAGAATAACACGCAAAAGTGTTCCCAAAGTTCTATTGACAACTTCAGTTTGTCCATCCGTTTGAGGATGACAAGTAGTAGAAAACAACAATTTTGTGCCAAGTTTAGCCCATAAAGTATTCCAAAAGTAACTCAAGAATTTAACATCGCGATAAGAAGCAATAGTCTTAGTCATGCCATGCAACCTAACGACTTCTCTAAAGAACAAATCCGCCATGTTTGAAGCATCATCGGTTTTATGACAAGCTATAAAATGTGCCATCTTAGATAATCTATCCACAACAACGAAAATAGAATCCCTCCCTTTCTTAATCCTAGGCAACCCCAAAATAAAGTCCATAGAAATATCAATCCAAGTTCTTTTTAAGAATAGCACGCAAAAGTGTTCTCAAAGTTCAATTGACAACTTCAGTTTGTCCATCCGTTTGAGGATGACAAGTAGAAGAATACAACAATTTTTTGCCAAGTTTAGCCCATAAAGTCTTCCAAAAGTAACTCAAGAATTTAACATCGCGATCAGAAGCAATAGTCCTAGTCATCCAATGCAACCTAACGACTTCTCTAAAGAACAAATCCGCAATGTTTGAAGCATCAACGCTTTTATGACAAGCTATAAAATGTGCCATCTTAGAGAATCTATCACAACAACGAAAATAGAATCCCTCCCCATCTTAGTCCTAGGCAACCCCAAAATAAAGTCCATAGAAATGTCAATCCAAGTTCTTTTTAAGAATAGCACGCAAAAGTGTTCCCAAAGTTCTATTGACAACTTCAGTTTGTCCATCCGTTTGAGGATGAGAAGTAGTAGAAAACAACAATTTTGTGCCAAGTTTAGCCCATAAAGTCTTCCAAAAGTAACTCAAGAATATAAAATCGCGACCAGAAACAATAGTCCTAGGCATGCCATGCAACCTAACGACTTCTCTAAAGAACAAATCCGCCATGTTTGAAGCATCATCGGTTTTATGACAAGCTATAAAATGTGCCATTTTAGATAATCTATCCACAACAACGAAAATAGAATCCCTCCCTTTCTTAGTCATAGGCAACCCCAAAATAAAGTCCATAGAAATATCAATCCAAGTTCTTTTTAAGAATAGCACGCAAAAGTGTTCTCAAAGTTCAATTGACAACTTCAGTTTGTCCATCCGTTTGAGGATGACAAGTAGTAGAAAACAACAATTTTGTGCAAAGTTTAGCCCATAAAGTATTCCAAAAGTAACTCAAGAATTTAACATCGCGATAAGAAGCAATAGTCTTAGTCACGCAATGCAACCTAACGACTTCTCTAAAGAACAAATCCGCAATGTTTGAAGCATCAACGCTTTTATGACAAGCTATAAAATGTGCCATCTTAGAGAATCTATCACAACAACGAAAATAGAATCCCTCCCCATCTTAGTCCTAGGCAACCCTAAAATAAAGTCCATAGAAATGTCAATCCAAGTTCTTTTAAGAATAGCACGCAAAAGTGTTCCCAAAGTTCTATTGACAACTTCAGTTTGTCTATCCGTTTGAGGATGATCTGTAATGCCCAGAGCAATGATTGACATGTACGAATTCATAGATATGTTGTGAAGATTGTACATAACCATAAGAAATAAGAAATGATATCATATATGATTTTCAGTATGATTATGACTTGTTAGGACAGAAGTACTGTATTGGATTATGATTGAGAATATGATAGTGTTGATATCTATTGAGAATTAGATTGACCGGCATCGAGAATATTGGAGTATTTATATTTCGGTGAGACCGGAAGGACCGAACCGAGATCGGAACGTACGATCAGAGTTCGCACCGTCCGTTCGGAGTTCGGAGCGTCCGAGCCAGGTGGCTGGACACATGGATGGCATGCAATAGTTCGGATCGACCGATCGTAGTTCGGATCATCCGAGACAGTTGGCTGGAGACGTGGAAGACATGCAGGATTCGGAACGTCCGAAGTGAGTTCGGAGCGTCCGAAGTATGTCAGATCGGATCGTCCGAAGTAGATCGGATCTTCCGATCGTTGTCTATAAATAGAGGCGCGAGGTCTCAGTTTAGAGTCATTCCTACGAGGTCTCAGTAGAATTAGAAGTGTTAGAAAGTCATTTCTATTTCAGATTCATCTTCTCGACTGTGACAGCAATTCTACGACGGAAGGTATACTACATGCTTTGTTTTGGGGAATCACGACTCAAATGAGATCACATTTGAGTTTCCCAACTAAAATCACATACGAGTTTTATTGTTTATATCTTGATATAGGTATTATTATAGATTTGTTTATATGCAAATCTCGTTATGCTTTGTTTACAGATCATGTTACATTGCATTAGATGTTTATTAGAACTTGTATTCAATTCCTATTATGCTTTGTTTACAGATCATGTTACATTGCATTAGATGATTATGCTTGTTTACAGATTTTGTATTCATGCATTAAGATAGGACAGTCTGGAGATCAGGCAGACTTCTAGACGTTCGGTTCTATCCCAGCTTAGGGGAAGATCACCCCCCTATTGTAGACGTGGATACAGATCAGGCCGAAGTCTAGGAATAAGACGTACCGTCACCCCGATTGGGAGGGTAGGTGATAGATCGTCTTATTCACACCGAGATCCCTAGAGTTTTAGTCGAGTCGCATCTAGACATGATTAGGCTCGCATTTCATGATTTTATATGAATGACATTCATATCAGCATGTTTCATGTTTTATAGTATTTATATGCATGTTCACATGTTTATACTGGGATTTGTTCTCACCGGTTTTCCGGCTGTTGTTATGTCTGTATGTGTGCATAACAACAGGTGGGGCAGGATTTGGGTCGAGACAGAGATGATCGTGTTAGCGTGGAAATCTCGGGCCTAGCAGATGGACCAGTAATTGTCTGTTATTATGTACTGTCTTTTATTACTGGTTAAGGAAAACATACAGAATAATACATGTATTTGATGTTTGTATGTTGTATTTAAATAAAGAACTCATGCTCGTTTGTTTACATTAGATTTAAGGTAAAAAGCGAAAAATTGACCCACGTTTTTAATAACAATCCATTTAATCCCAAGAAAAGAATTAGAGCCCGGGTCCCCACAACAGGTGGTATCAGAGCCGATAGTTCCGTTAGACTGAAATAGGATAGAATGAGCGGGGTAGATCGAGTCTTCTTCCTTGCTTGATGATGTGCTAGCATGATTATTGCTTTCTTATTACATGTTGTTTGGTATTTGATTAATTTCAGCATGTGATTGACTGAATCAGAACCGATTCTAGATCAGAGGTAACTGACTAGATGATGGCTGAGACAGTTGTATATCTTGTTTACTAATCAGTTGGATTATTAGATATGCCTCCTAGAAGAGCAGCCGTACCTCTACGACCAGCAGCGCCAGAGCAGGGGAGTACATCCGGAGATTCTATGGATGTTACGGCGACCCCTATGGAGACGTTGCTGAAGCGATTCCAATCCTTTCGACCTCCCACTTTAAAAGGTACCGAGAATGCCATCGAGTGCGAAAGTTGGCTTGAAGATATTGAGATGCTATTCGACTCGTTGGAGTACAGTGATGAGAAGAGGATCAAGCTAATTGGCCATCAATTGCAAGATATAGCAAAGAATTGGTGGTTGAACATTAGGAGAGCTTTAGAGCAGCGGGGTACCGAAATTTCTTGGAAGGTATTCAAAACCGAGTTTTATCAGCGATTCTTCCCTGTATCCTACCGTAAAGATAAAGGCGCTGAATTCGCAAACCTGAGGCAAGGACCATTGAACATTGAGGAGTACGTTGCTAAATTCTCTTCTTTGCTTCGTTTTGCACCCCATGTTTCAGGAAATGACGAGGCCATGGCGGATCAGTTTATAAATGGCCTGAATCCAGATATCTTTACGTTAGTCAATACTGGGAGACCCGATAACTTCTCGGATGCATTGAATCGTGCCAAAGGAGCTGAAGCAGGATTGCTTAGACAACGGAGTGCTCCGTATGTTGCACCAAGTCCAAGACCG
Organism: Primulina eburnea; assembly: GCF_022965805.1. NCBI lineage: Eukaryota > Viridiplantae > Streptophyta > Magnoliopsida > Lamiales > Gesneriaceae > Primulina > Primulina eburnea. Next base: position 40,692,387 of record NC_133105.1, read on the forward strand.
CCACTACCTCCATCCCAAGTTCCTCCTCCTCGAGTCGAAAGTGGTGGTAGTGGTAGTGGACGCAAAGAACAGCTGAAGGCGAAGGGGAAACAGTTTAAAAGACCAGGGAGCAGTTCATCGAGCTCCAGCGGATCAAAACAGAGTGGTTTTGATCAAAGTTCAAGGTTTATCGGTGGTTATTGCAGTTCCTGTGGAGGAAAGCATGCGACTGAACAGTGTCAAGGGGTGACAGGGAGATGCAACTATTGCAGGCAACCAGGGCATTTTGCCAAAGTCTGTCCACAGAGAGGTGTACAGCAAGGCCAGAGTGGAAGAGCATCCGGTTCAGTACCTCAGTTTGAGCGGCAGGCATCGTCGGTTCACTCTTTTCAGCCTCCACCAGCACCGACTCCACCCAGAGGCCGAGGTAGTCAGACTGTAACTCAACCTCCGAGGCAACAGGCCCAAGTGTTTGCGTTGACAGAGGAGCAAGCACAAGATGCACCAGATGATGTTATAGCAGGTAACTGTCTCCTTTATGGTTATCCTGCTTATATCTTGATAGATACAGGTGCATCGCATACATTCATCTCAGAACGATTTGCATTGTTGCATTCATTGCCTGTTGAGTCGTTGTTAGACGTTGTGTCTATTAATTCTCCGTTGGGAAGTGGATTAATATCTGTAACTACGGTTAGACATTGCATTCTACAGTTTGAGGGGCATGAGATTGACCTAGATTGTATAGTGTTGGGTCTAGCTGATTTTGATTGTATAGTCGGTATTGACATGCTAACGAAGTACAGAGCCACCGTGGATTGTTTCCATAAGATTGTCAGATTCAGATCCGAGATGACAGACGAGTGGAAATTCTACGGGAAGGGTTCCAGATCTCGGATTCCCTTGATTTCGGCTCTTACTATGAACAGACTGTTACAGAAAGGAGCGGATGGTTTCTTTGTTTATGCTGTAGATATGCAGAAGTCGAGCCCGGCATTGGCAGATCTGCCAGTAGTACGGGAATTTCCAGATATTTTTCCAGATGAGATCCCAGGATTACCTCCGGTTCGTGAGATAGATTTCAGCATTGAACTTGCGCCAGGTACCGTACCTATTTCGAGAGCTCCATATAGGATGGCACCCATCGAACTCAAAGAATTGAAAGCACAATTAGAAGATCTTCTAGCCAAGGGATATATCAGACCTAGTGTATCTCCTTGGGGCGCTCCGGTGCTGTTCGTGCGAAAGAAAGATGGGTCGATGCGGTTGTGTATCGATTACCGGCAGTTGAACAAGGCAACGATCAAGAATAAATATCCTTTGCCTAGGATCGATGACCTATTTGATCAGTTGCAGGGATCCTCGGTCTATTCTAAGATTGATTTACGTTCTGGTTATCATCAGCTCAGAGTTCGAGATATAGACATACCAAAGACAGCGTTTCGAACCAGGTATGGACATTACGAATTTATTGTCATGCCTTTTGGTTTAACAAATGCTCCTGCGGTATTTATGGGCTTGATGAACCAAGTGTTTCAGAGATATCTAGATGAATTTGTGATTGTCTTCATTGATGACATTTTGGTGTATTCGAAGAACAGAAATGAGCATGCAGAGCATCTCAGAATTGTGTTGCAGACGTTGAGAAATGAGCGACTGTATGCTAAATTGTCAAAATGTGAGTTTTGGTTGAATAGAGTTGTCTTCTTAGGACATATCATTTCTGGAGATGGTATTTCTGTTGATCCAAGTAAAGTGGAAGCTGTGATCAGTTGGTCGAGACCAACTTCTGTACCAGAAATACGCAGTTTCATGGGCTTAGCCGGATATTACAGAAGATTTATAAAAGATTTCTCCAGTATTGCAAAACCAATAACTCAATTAACACAAAAGAATGCACCATTTGTTTGGTCAGAGGAGTGTGAGTCTAGCTTTGTTGAATTGAAGAAAAGGCTGACCAGTGCTCCAGTATTGACGATACCTTCAGGTACAGGTGATTTTGTTGTATATTGTGATGCTTCTCATAGAGGTTTGGGATGTGTTCTTATGCAGCGAGGTCATGTGATCGCATACGCCTCGAGACAATTGAAGCCACATGAAGTTCGATACCCCATTCATGATCTTGAATTGGCGGCTATCGTGTTTGCATTAAAGATTTGGCGTCATTATCTCTATGGCGAGAAATTTGAGATCTTTTCCGATCACAAGAGCTTAAAGTACCTATTTTCTCAATCAGAATTGAATATGAGGCAACGTAGATGGCTAGATCTTCTGAAAGACTTTGACTGTGAAATCAAATATTATCCAGGTAAGTCAAATGCAGCAGCAGATGCCTTGAGTCGTAAGGTATGTTCATTGTCCTTATCGACGATAGGTGTTAACAAGTTAGTTGAAAATTGCTGTATGTCTGGATTAGAATTTGATACAGATAGTAAGCCACTACGACTCTTTACGATCCAAGTTGAGCCCAATTTGATTATGAGGATTAAGGAAGCACAAAAAACTGATCAGAATGTGCAAAGATCAATCCAAATGGTCAGATCAGGGCATGTATCAGAATATCAGGTACGAGATCATGTGTTGTACGTGAATAACCGTCTAGTTGTGCCAGATGTTGCAGATTTGAGGCAGCAGATTCTGACAGAGGCACATTGTAGTCGGTTCAGCATTCATCCTGGAGGCAGGAAGATGTACAATGACTTGAAGACCCAATTCTGGTGGAAACAAATGAAGTCAGACATTGCCGAATTTGTGTCTAAATGCTTGAACTGCCAACAGGTGAAGGCCGAGAGGAAGAAGCCGGGGGGTTTACTTCAGAGTTTATCCATTCCAGAATGGAAATGGGACCACATTTCCATGGATTTCGTGACGAAGTTACCTCGATCATCCAGAGGTTGCGATGCGATTTGGGTCATTATTGACAGATTGACCAAATCTGCTTGTTTCATCCCTTATAGAATGACGTATAGACAGGATCAGATGGCGGAGATTTATATTCGTGAGGTAGTCAGATTGCATGGAGTGCCGAAGTCTATCGTATCAGATCGTGATCCACGATTCACTTCTCACTTCTGGCACAGTTTACAGCAGGCCTTAGGTACGACATTACACCTGAGTACTGCTTATCATCCTCAGACAGACGGACAGTCAGAGCGGACTATACAGACATTAGAGGATATGTTAAGAGCCGTAGTGCTAGATTTTGGCATTGGTTGGCAAGATTCTCTACCTCTTTGCGAATTCTCGTACAATAATAGCTATCAGACGAGCATTGAGATGGCACCGTTTGAAGCTTTGTATGGCAAGAAGTGCAGATCTCCACTATATTGGGACGATGTTTCAGAAGTACCAGAACTTGGGCCAGATATGATTCGTGACATGACTGAGAAGGTAAAGATCATTCAGAAACGAATGAAGACAGCACAAGATCGACAAGCAAAGTACGCCAATATCAGACGTAGACCGTTAGTATTTGAGGCGGGAGATAGAGTGTTTTTAAAGATTTCTCCATTCAGAGGCGTTGTTCGATTTGGCAAACGCGGAAAACTCTCTCCTCGATACATTGGTCCTTACGAGATTCTTGAAAAGATTGGCGATCGAGCTTATCGACTTGCTCTTCCTCCTTCCTTATCCGGAATACATGACGTATTTCATGTATCAATGTTACGCAGATATATGCCAGATGTTTCTCATGTTATTCAACCGAACGAAGCTGAACTTGATCACACCTTGAGCTATATAGAACGACCGATACAGATTCTTGATCGAAAGGACAAACAGCTCAGAACGAAGACCATTCCACTTGTGAAAGTTCAGTGGAGTCGACATGGCATTGAGGAAGCGACGTGGGAAACGGAAGAAAACATGAGACAGAAACACCCCGAGTTATTTATATGATATGAGTATGTATTCAGTTTAGATTATCAAACTGTTTTAGATACTTTGTATGGTTACTTCAGTTCGAGGACGAACTTCTGTCTTAGAGGGGGAGAAATGTAATGCCCAGAGCAATGATTGACATGTACGAATTCATAGATATGTTGTGAAGATTGTACATAACCATAAGAAATAAGAAATGATATCATATATGATTTTCAGTATGATTATGACTTGTTAGGACAGAAGTACTGTATTGGATTATGATTGAGAATATGATAGTGTTGATATCTATTGAGAATTAGATTGACCGGCATCGAGAATATTGGAGTATTTATATTTCGGTGAGACCGGAAGGACCGAACCGAGATCGGAACGTACGATCAGAGTTCGCACCGTCCGTTCGGAGTTCGGAGCGTCCGAGCCAGGTGGCTGGACACATGGATGGCATGCAATAGTTCGGATCGACCGATCGTAGTTCGGATCATCCGAGACAGTTGGCTGGAGACGTGGAAGACATGCAGGATTCGGAACGTCCGAAGTGAGTTCGGAGCGTCCGAAGTATGTCAGATCGGATCGTCCGAAGTAGATCGGATCTTCCGATCGTTGTCTATAAATAGAGGCGCGAGGTCTCAGTTTAGAGTCATTCCTACGAGGTCTCAGTAGAATTAGAAGTGTTAGAAAGTCATTTCTATTTCAGATTCATCTTCTCGACTGTGACAGCAATTCTACGACGGAAGGTATACTACATGCTTTGTTTTGGGGAATCACGACTCAAATGAGATCACATTTGAGTTTCCCAACTAAAATCACATACGAGTTTTATTGTTTATATCTTGATATAGGTATTATTATAGATTTGTTTATATGCAAATCTCGTTATGCTTTGTTTACAGATCATGTTACATTGCATTAGATGTTTATTAGAACTTGTATTCAATTCCTATTATGCTTTGTTTACAGATCATGTTACATTGCATTAGATGATTATGCTTGTTTACAGATTTTGTATTCATGCATTAAGATAGGACAGTCTGGAGATCAGGCAGACTTCTAGACGTTCGGTTCTATCCCAGCTTAGGGGAAGATCACCCCCCTATTGTAGACGTGGATACAGATCAGGCCGAAGTCTAGGAATAAGACGTACCGTCACCCCGATTGGGAGGGTAGGTGATAGATCGTCTTATTCACACCGGGATCCCTAGAGTTTTAGTCGAGTCGCATCTAGACATGATTAGGCTCGCATTTCATGATTTTATATGAATGACATTCATATCAGCATGTTTCATGTTTTATAGTATTTATATGCATGTTCACATGTTTATACTGGGATTTGTTCTCACCGGTTTTCCGGCTGTTGTTATGTCTGTATGTGTGCATAACAACAGGTGGGGCAGGATTTGGGTCGAGACAGAGATGATCGTGTTAGCGTGGAAATCTCGGGCCTAGCAGATGGACCAGTAATTGTCTGTTATTATGTACTGTCTTTTATTACTGGTTAAGGAAAACATACAGAATAATACATGTATTTGATGTTTGTATGTTGTATTTAAATAAAGAACTCATGCTCGTTTGTTTACATTAGATTTAAGGTAAAAAGCGAAAAATTGACCCACGTTTTTAATAACAATCCATTTAATCCCAAGAAAAGAATTAGAGCCCGGGTCCCCACATGATCAGTAGTAGAAACCAACAATTTTTTGCCAAGTTTAGCCCATAAAGTCTTCCAAAAGTAACTCAAGAATATAAAATCGCGACCAGAAACAATAGTCCTATGCATGCCATGCAACCTAACGACTTCTCTAAAGAACTAATCCGCCATGTTTGAAGCATCATCGGTTTTATGACAAGCTATAAAATGTGCCATCTTAGATAATCTATCCACAACAACGAAAATAGAATCCCTCCCTTTCTTAGTCCTAGGCAACCCCAAAATAAAATCCATAGAAATATCAATCCAAGTTCTTTTTAAGAATAGCACGCAAAAGTGTTCTCAAAGTTCAATTGACAACTTCAGTTTGTCCATCCGTTTGAGGATGACAAGTAGTAGAATACAACAATTTTTTGCCAAGTTTAGCCCATAAAGTCTTCCAAAAGTAACTCAAGAATTTAACATCGCGATCAGAAGCAATAGTCCTAGTCATGCAATGCAACCTAACGACTTCTCTAAAGAACAAATCCGCAATGTTTGAAGCATCAACGCTTTTATGACAAGCTATAAAATGTGCCATCTTAGAGAATCTATCACAACAACGAAAATAGAATCCCTCCCCATCTTAGTCCTAGGCAACCCCAAAATAAAGTCCATAGAAATGTCAATCCAAGTTCTTTTTAAGAATAGCACGCAAAAGTGTTCCCAAAGTTCTATTGACAACTTCAGTTTGTCCATCTGTTTGAGGATGAGAAGTAGTAGAAAACAACAATTTTGTGCCAAGTTTAGCCCATAAAGTCTTCCAAAAGTAACTCAAGAATATAAAATCGCGACCAGAAACAATAGTCCTAGGCATGCCATGCAACCTAACGACTTCTCTAAAGAACAAATCCGCCATGTTTGAAGCATCATCGGTTTTTTGACAAGCTATAAAATGTGCCATCTTAGATAATCTATCCACAACGACGAAAATAGAATCCCTCCCTTTCTTAGTCCTAGGCAACCCCAAAATAAAGTCCATAGAAATATCAATCCAAGTTCTTTTTAAGAATAGCACGCAAAAGTGTTCTCAAAGTTCAATTTGTTAGAGTAGGTGCCCGTCGAGCAAAGTGTTGGCCGAGTGTTCACAATGAAACTCTATGTATAAGCAATCTTTATTTAGTAATATTTGATATTATTATTTTGGCACATCTTTATCTGTATACCCATGCTAGTTGCATAGATAAAGCCCTTGAATATACAAATGGTAGAAAGAATATGAGATGCTCATATGATGAGTATCATGAAACTCATATTTGTAATACTGTATATTCTAAACGGTTCCTAGTCGATTCAGCCGTCACTAAGAAGGATATAGGCCGCTCGAGTTCGAGACTAGTATCTGCGATGTGAGTACCATGTTTCATTGGTAGGGGACATTGTGATGTCCGAACATGCAGATAGGTGCTCCTTGTAGAGTGCACTGAACAACCCTCCATAAAGGGACTTTCCAAGTGGTTCTCACTTATCGAGTGGAAATGTCCTAGTTTATGGTTGCACAGAATTAGTCCTTATGACCCGGGACAACATTGAGACTCTATGTGGTAGAATTACACTTTGACTTGTTTACCGACTCTCATGGGGTCATCAGGTGGCAAGGTTGGGTGTTCTGTCGAAACACATAGGAGTCGATGAATTGTAGTCGGGGATTCACCGCTTACCTTCGGGTATGGATATCCTATGTGTTATCATGTGTATGTAGGTTGAAATCTCTGGCCAGAGTATGGTTGTGTAATGCCCGGTTACTCGTACAAATGATAATAATGCATTTATGTCGTTTATTATGTAGTTGTTTAGCTTGTTAGATTTAAAGTGATGATTGAGGTATCAATATTGAGATTGAACATGACTTTTATATTGTCCATGGTATATTGAGAATGAATATATGCCTAAATAGTTAGAGTACGATGTGTAGGTAATGATAGTGTAATGGAAGTTGTGGGAAATGAGACGTAAATATGGTAGTTCGTACGGGTTTTAGCATAATGATTTGAATATTTATCCAAATTGTGTGAGGCCTTAACCCTTAGAAAGCTAAGATATAATGCTACAACTTTCAAGTTTTGGGTTTTGTCCAAATCATTGTGGAAGACAAGCCAAAAACGCCCCGAAGTGAGTTGTGTGTATCGTCACTCCTACAATGACACATGTTGGGAGAATGGGCATAACGTTTTACTCAGACCTCCAAATGACCTGAAACCAGTGGGAGATTCAAGCCACGACATAGAGCTACAACTTCCTAGTTTACTACTTTTCCAGATTATGAACGGAAGAGACGTTTCTGGAGCGATCTTTGACGAAGTAGTGCGCAGAGGCAGAACAGGTGGCGCCCGAGCGGTAAGATTTTACCGCCCGAGCGCCGGTACTTTACAAGCTCACCAATTTTACAGAACATATGGCGCCCGAGCGGTAGAATATGACCGCCCGAGCGCCAGTGCACGAAAATTTTACCTCTTGGACAGAACATTCCGCGCTCGAGCGGTAGAAAACTACCGTCCGAGCGCCGCCTAATATATATGAAGATAAGTTTCGAAGTTCTAACCATTTCCATCAGTTTCTTTCACCTCTTCTTCAGCCAAACTCGAGAGAAAAGTCTAGAAAACATCCTCCAAAGCTCATTTCTTCATTTCTTTCATCAATTGAAGTTATAATTTGGTTCTCCATCCCAAGGGCATCTTAGAGTTGTAAGTTTTCATCTTTTTAATGGTTGTTATACATGTATAAGACCATATAGATATAGTGAATGGATTTTTGATATATTTGACAGCATAGGAGCGAGATACATCGTCTCAAACAAGTATTCGTACGCTTGGACTGTAAGTTGGCATGTTCTTGAAGTAATACATGAGTAATATTATGATTTCAAATGATTCTCATTGATTATTGATATATGTACATTGTTAGTATATTTATTGTTGAAACATAGCACCATATTCCATTGTTATGTATTAAATATGTAAGGAACTCATGAATATTGAAGATGGGTGCTATGTCAAGAACAAGAACATGAACATGAAAGGAAAATGACTGATTTTTACATGATATAGAGCTTGTTGACATCATGGGTGGTTTTAAGTCCACCAAAGCTATTGGCCAATATATTTTCATGGGGCGTGGGGATGCCAAAGGTTGCTCCCTGACGTCCAACACAGTAGTAGCTATATAATAAAGCAAGCACGGTAGTACAGGTCAACTAATGAGGCTCAAGTACAAAAATGAACATTGAATATATGTTACGGTATGACATGTTTTATAGATTCATTGTTGATCACGACTTGATATGTATGTTCCTTCGATGCATATTGATACGTACAAGTGCCAACTTATTGAGTTTATAAACTCACGTAGCTCATGTATTACAGGATCAGGTAGTGAAGATGCGTAGGATGCCGGTTCGCCAATGGATGCTAGTGACGTGCCTCACCTCGACAAGAACCGGGCTTCTTATTGTATAGCTTCCGCATATGTATTATAATGAATTGAATGTCAGGGTTTGAAACAAGTTTTACAATGTTTATGGCTAGGGGTATGATGGTACAGAATATGTTTGTGTGTAAGAATACGATTATATATATATGGGTTGATGTTGTTGCTTGAGTTGAGTTTGTGTCTATGTATATATGAATGTTGTTGGTTGGTTTGGGCTTATACAAAATATAGGGACATCATGCCAAAATTTTTACAAACCGTCAAAGTGTTGCCCCTTGTTTGATTTGATTCATAATATAGTTATATCATTCAAACCTTATTTTGATTATTGTAATTATGCTAAGTATAGAGTAAGGGTGTGACATTTTTATGGTATCAGAGCCCACGGTTCTTTGACAGGGAAGACACTGCACTTCATCCATATGGAGAAATTGGCAAGTAAGTATCTTTGTATTCCATAGTTTATGCTAAGTTATGTGTTTCTACGTGACCTACATGTAGGTTAAGATAAGCAACGATGCCACCGAAACGTAAAGTACATGAGGGAGAGTCATCTAAGGGCAAGGTGTGGGGACCCGGACGCTAATCTAATTCTTAATCATTATTGGGATTTAATTATCAATTCAGATAAAACAGGGTCTAAAAATTTTTCTTTTTAAAATGTAAATGCGGAAGGTAATGGAATCTAAATAATATACATGTCTGTATATACACTACAATTCAGTAGAAAAGTACAATACTGTACAACCTAAGTCTAAGGTTCAGTTACTAATTTCAAGTGATAAACCAAGTCTGCTACAAGTCCGGAATCACCACGCTAACTCGTCTTCTCTCATCGTCCTCTCGACCCTGATCCAGCCCCACCTGTTGTCATGCACACATACAAAACAAGACAACAGCCGGATACTCCGGTGAGAATAAATCCCAGTATAAAACATGGTAAACATGCATATACACATAATAATTCATGAAACATGCTGTCATGAAGAAATTAAAACAATATTAATAGATTTCATGATCTATGAAATCTAATCTAACTAAACATGCATCTCAAATCAGATAAACATGCACATACACAATCTAAATCATAAAACATGCTATCATAACTGAAGGCAATAACAATGGGTTCCATAATCTATGAATCCCATTCATATAAGCATGCAGTTCTAGTCAAATCATGTCTAGACTCGACTCAACTATAACTCTAGGGATCCCGTAATGAATAAGACGTCAATGGCTGTTACCTACTCAACCGATCGTGGTAACTGTACGTCTTATTCCTAGACTTCGGCCATGGCTGTATCGTGGTGCTACAATAGGAGGGTGTCTGCTCCTATGTACGATACACCGAACGTCTAGAAGTCTGACTGTTCTGTCAAGACTTTCCTATCTTAAATGCAATGTATAACAATCTGTAAACAAAGCATAAACATCCCAAAATGCAATGTATAAAAATCTATAAACAAAGCATAATATAACCAATAATTCTAGTATGTGATTTTGTTGGGAAACTCAAATTAATCTAATTTGAGTTATGTCTTCCCGAATATCACATGAATTATACCTTTGTCGTCCCGGTCTGACGAAGACGATGACCTGTATTCAAATCTGTCCATATCAAATCTGAAATGACAATATCGAATACACTGTGTCAATGAATAACTCAATACACAATCTGTTCTGGTCAATGCTCAACACTGTATATAATCTGATCAATATCGAAACAGATACAATCTAATCCATATCAACGATATCACAATACAATCGAATTCATTTCTGAATCTGAACAATCTGAATCAACTGATGTTTCAACGGTACACAATACAATCTTGATAACCCCGTCAAATCAAACATCACAGATATAATACCAGAATTCATAGAAAAACTCATCTTTCTATTCTTAAATCAAGAACACTACAAGTCTAGTGTTAAATATCAGTCAAGATCTTCTGAAATTCATAACAATTACATAAGCAGCCTGTTTCTCGATCTGACTTTGATTCTATGATGTCTAACATGACAATAACATCATATATGAATTCTATTCAATTCTGACAACATCATAAATTCAACTCATGTCTAACGTAATAAAACTTACGTCCAGTTGTAGCCTGTGTTGATAGGAACACGGCACCGAAGTCGGATCTAAAATCAGACGGGCGGATTTCTCACAAAAGGCGTAAGGATTTTCAACCCTATTCCGGAACCTTTCTCGAATCCTTCGTTCTTCTTTATGAAGAAATCTCGAAGTATACATATATATATATATATGCACACATACGATGCATGCAAGAAGGCAAGTGGCGAAATCTCATTTTGCATGATTCGCGCTCGAGCGGTCAAACTTTACCGCTCGAGCGCGGAGCCTTCTGTCCAAGCCTCGGCGATTACACACTGGCGCTCGAGCGGTAACTTTCTGCCGCTCGAGCGCCAGACATTCTGTCCGAACAATACTTTGCGATGCATTGGCGCTCGGGCGGTGCTTTTCTACCGCTCGAGCGCCGAGGGTTCTGGCCAAATCCATGGCTACTTATGCAACGACGCTCGGTCTCGGCATAACGGTTCATTTGAGTTCTTACAACCTTAATCATGCCAATTAATCAACGTCTGATTATAATAATTAAATCTCGGGCATTACACAAGGCCCCAACAGTCGAAGGTGAAGGTAATGCGCCACGACCTGTAGATGACTTCGCCCAATTACTCCAACAACAAGCAAAGGTCCATGGTGAACAAATCCAGCAGCTACTGGAGATGCAACGGACTACTCATGAACAGGCACAAGCTCAAGCCATAGTACACAGACATGTGCCTGTTCAAACAGACGTATATGATCGTTTTAGACGTTTGAATCCTCCGGAATTCATGGGAAGCACCGATCCAGCAGTAGCAGAAGAGTGGATTAAAACATTGGAGTCCATCTTCTCCTACCTTCATATGGATGATGCTGACCAAGTGACTTGTGCCATCTTTCTCTTAACAAAACATGCAAGAATATGGTGGGAAAGTGCAAAAGTGGCATTACCGGTTGGACCGTTGACATGGGGAACTTTCAAAACTGTGTTTTATAACAAATATTTCAGTAAAGATGTACGAGCCAAGAAAGCCAGTGACTTCTTGAATTTGAAGCAAAGGACCATGTCAATGACGGAATACATACAACAATTCGAAGCTGGAGTCCAATACGTACCATATATTGCACAGGATGACACAAGTAAGGGCGAACACTTCATGCGGGGACTTCGCTCTGAAATTAAAAGAGATGTGCGGATGTTGAAAGTTGGTACATATGGGGAGATAGTAGAAAGAGCACTTATGGCAGAACAAGATGAACATGACATTGACATAGACAGGCAACAACGAAGGCAACAGTACTTTCAAAAGAGCCAAGGAACATGACAAGTCAAAAAGACCGATAGCAAAGGTGCTCGACCAGAGGAACCCCGTGGCAAGGGTCCCCCACCACGTAAAGAACAAGACATGCCACCTTGTCCTAAATGTGGCGAACTCCATGGCGGGGAGTGTATGCAGGGTTCTAATGTCTGTTATCATTGCAAGAAGCCAGGACATCTCGCCAAGAATTGTCCAGGAAGTTCAGAGAAAGTACAGGGACGCCTTTTCTCCATGACCAAAGAAGAAGTGGATGCGGATACATCGATGATCACCGGTATGTTCTTGATTTCTGGTATTACTGCTATTGTTTTACTAGATTCAAGAGCCACACATTCCTTTATTTCGGAATCATTTGTAAAGAGACTGGGCATTACAGCAAGTACACTAGAGACACAACTCGCCATAGCCTTACCTTCTGGGCAAGAATTACAGACAGATCAGATTGTGCGAGGATGTCCAATATATGTCCAAGGTCATCAGATGTATGATGAATTGATTGTTTTGAAAATGACCGATTTTGATGTGATATTGGGAATGGATTGGCTCTCGAAGTACAGAGTTACTATTGACTGTGGCATAAAGATGATCAAGTTTTCACCAGTAGGAGCTGAACCATTCTCCGTAGCAAGTGCAGGTATATCCATACCTCTTCGGATAATCTCCTGTATGAAGGCTTGTAAATTACTACAGAAGGGGTGTCAAGGATATGTAGCATATGTGTTAACTAGTGATCCACCTGTTCGTGAATTAAAAGATACAGATGTTGTTTGTGAATTTCCAGAAGTATTTCCGGATAATGTAACAGGCTTACCCCCAGATAGAGAGATCGAATTTGTAATTGATGTTGTAGCAGGAACTCATCCGATCTCAAAAGCTCCTTATCGATTAGCTCCTACAGAAATGAAAGAACTGAAAGAGCAGTTACAGGAGTTGCTTGATAAAGGGTTTATTAGACCGAGCTTTTCACCGTGGGGTGCACCTGTTTTGTTTGTGAAGAAGAAAGACGGTACTCTTCGTTTATGTATTGATTATCGGGAGTTGAACAAAGTGACAATCAAAAATAAGTATCCACTCCCCAAAATTGATGATTTGTTTGATCAATTACAAGGAGCTGCCATCTTTTCGAAGATTGATTTACGATCAGGCTATCATCAATTAAAAGTGAAGTCAGATGATATTTCTAAGACTGCCTTCCGAACCAGGTACGGGCATTATGAGTTTCTTGTAATGCCATTTGGATTAACGAATGCACCAGCTGCTTTCATGGATTTAATGAACAGAATTTTCAAGCCATTTCTAGACAAGTTCGTGATTGTGTTTATAGATGATATTCTCATCTACTCACGAACTGTAGAGGAGCATCGGGAACATTTGCAATTAGTTTTGCAAATTTTGAAAGATAAACATTTATATGCCAAATGGAAGAAATGTGAATTTTGGCTTGAACAAGTAGCATTCTTGGGTCATATCATTTCAAAAGAAGGCATATTAGTGGATCCAAGTAAGATTGAAGCTGTTAATAACTGGCTACGACCTACCACTGTTACCGAGGTACGAAGTTTTCTTGGGCTAGCTGGTTATTACCGTCGGTTTATAGCAGAATTTTCTAAGATAGCATTGCCTTTGACTGCTTTAACTCGAAAGAATGTGAGATTTGTATGGGACGAAGCATGTGATCGCAGTTTTCAAGAGTTAAAGGCAAAATTGACATCAGCACCGGTCCTTGCTATTCCAGAAGGATCAGGAGATTTTGTAGTGTACAGTGATGCTTCGAAACAAGGTTTAGGAGCAGTCTTGATGCAACACGGGAAGGTGATTGCTTATGCCTCTAGGCAATTGAAAGAATATGAAAAGAACTATCCCACACATGATTTAGAACTGGCAGCAGTGGTATTTGCATTGAAAATATGGCGCCATTAGCTGTATGGTGAACGGTGTGAAATTTACACAGACCACAAGAGTCTGAAATACTTATTCACGCAAAAAGAACTGAATATGAGACAACAACGTTGGTTGGAATTGGTAAAGGATTACGATTGTGTTATTAATTATCATCCAGGCAAAGCCAATGTTGTTGCAGATGCGTTAAGTCGAAAGTCCAGTTCTATTGCTGCAATGCAAGTACAAGAACAAATCCTATGGGATTTGCAGAACTTGAAGCTTGATGTTATTCCAAAGGGAGCTGCAATTCATCTATCATCTCTTATGGTTCGACCAACGCTTGCAGACAGGATTAAGGTCGAACAAAACACAGATAATGAATTACAACAATTGAGGCAGCGAGATGAAGAAAAAGGAAATTTGAACTTTGAATTGGATGGGGAAGGAATATGGACATATCGAGGGAGACTGTGTGTACCAAAACAAGGAACGACCAGAACCGACATTCTTATTGATGCTCATGCTACTCCCTATTCGATCCATCCAGGAGGCACGAAAATGTACAAGGATTTGAAACCATTATTTTGGTGGCCAGGTATGAAAAAGGACATTGCTCAATTTGTTGCACAATGTCTAACTTGTCAACAGGTCAAGATTGAACATCAAAGACGAGTAGGGCTCCTGAAACCGCTACCCATTCCTGAGTGGAAATGGGAACATATCACAATGGATTTCATTCTTGGTTTGCCAAGAACACAAAGAGGATTCAATGCTATATGGGTTATTGTGGATCGACTTACAAAATCGGCTCACTTTCTTCTGGTGAAGACCACATACACGATGAATCAATATGCTGAAGAATACATCAAGGAGATAGTGAGGCTTCATGGCATACCAGTGTCCATTGTATCTGATAGAGATCCAAAATTTACATCAGCATTTTGGAAGAGTTTGCATCATGCTATGGGAACTCGATTGTCATTCAGCACAGCATTCCACCCTCAAACTGATGGACAATCAGAACGAGTGAATCAGATCTTAGAAGATATGTTGAGGGCCTGTACTATTGACTTCCCAGGCAGTTGGGACAGTAAACTACCGTTGGCTGAGTTTACATATAATAATAGCTATCAGTCAAGCATTGGAATGGCACCATATACTGCATTATATGGTAGAAAATGTCGATCTCCAGTACATTGGGATGAAATAGGAGAAAGAAAATTATTAGGCCCTGAATTGGTACAACAGACAGCTGAATTGGTAACCAAGATCAGAGAAAGAATGCATACGGCCCAGAGTCGACAGAAAAGCTATGCTGATGTGCGACGTCGTCGATTGGAATTTCAGGTTGGTGACTATGTATTTGTAAAGATATCACCACTGAAGGGCATTTTGCGTTTTGGCAAGAAGGGAAAATTGAGTCCAAGATATATCGGTCCATTTGAAATCTTGGAAAGGATAGGAGACAGGGCCTACCGAGTTGCTTTACCACCGAACTTATCAAATGTTCATAACGTTTTTCATGTTTCCTTGCTACGAAAGTATTTGGCCAATCCTTCTCACGTTCTTCATTACAAACCATTGGAGCTTGCATCGAATCTCTCGTATGAAGAACGGCCGGTCCAAATCCTCGATAGGAAATCAAAAGTGTTACGAGGCAAGGAAATACCCTTGGTGAAGCTGTTATGGCGAAATCATGCAATAGAAGAAGCAACTTGGGAACGAGAAGACGAGATTCAACAGAGATATCCCGAACTATATGGTACGTCAAATTTCGAGGACGAAATTCTTTGAAGGAGGGGAGAATTGTAATGCCCGGTTACTCGTACAAATGATAATAATGCGTTTATGTCGTTTATTATGTAGTTGTTTAGCTTGTTAGATTTAAAGTGATGATTGAGGTATCAATATTGAGATTGAACATGACTTTTATATTGTCCATGGTATATTGAGAATGAATATATGCCTAAATAGTTAGAGTACGATGTGTAGGTAATGATAGTGTAATGGAAGTTGTGGGAAATGAGACGTAAATATGGTAGTTCGTACGGGTTTTAGCATAATGATTTGAATATTTATCCAAATTGTGTGAGGCCTTAACCCTTAGAAAGCTAAGATATAATGCTACAACTTTCACGTTTTGGGTTTTGTCCAAATCATTGTGGAAGACAAGCCAAAAACGCCCCGAAGTGAGTTGTGTGTATCGTCACTCCTACAATGACACATGTTGGGAGAATGGGCATAACTTTTTACTCAGACCTCCAAATGACCTGAAACTAGTGGGAGATTCAAGCCACGACATAGAGCTACAACTTCCTAGTTTACCACTTTTCCAGATTATGAACGGAAGAGACGTTTCTGGAGCGATCTTTGACGAAGTAGTGCGCAGAGGCAGAACAGGTGGCGCCCGAGCGGTAAGATTTTATCGCCCGAGCACCGGTACTTTACAAGCTCACCAATTTTACAGAACATATGGCGCCCGAGCGGTAGAATATGACCGCCCGAGCGCCAGTGCACGAAAATTTTACCTCTTGGACAGAACATTCCGCCTAATATATATGAAGATAAGTTTCGAAGTTCTAATCATTTCCATCAGTTTCTTTCACCTCTTCTTCAGCCAAACTCGAGAGAAAAGTCTAGAAAACATCCTCCAAAGCTCATTTCTTCATTTCTTTCATCAATTGAAGTTATAATTTGGTTCTCCATCCCAAGGGCATCTTAGAGTTGTAAGTTTTCATCTTTTTAATGGTTGTTATACATGTATAAGACCATATAGATATAGTGAATGGATTTTTGATATATTTGACAGCATAGGAGCGAGACATCGTCTCAAACAAGTATTCGTACGCTTGGACTGTAAGTTGGCATGTTCTTGAAGTAATACATGAGTAATATTATGATTTCAAATGATTCTCATTGATTATTGATATATGTACATTGTTAGTATATTTATTGTTGAAACATAGCACCATATTCCATTGTTATGTATTAAATATGTAAGGAACTCATGAATATTGAAGATGGGTGCTATGTCAAGAACAAGAACATGAACATGAAAGGAAAATGACTGATTTTTACATGATATAGAGCTTGTTGACATCATGGGTGGTTTTAAGTCCACCAAAGCTATTGGCCAATATATGTTCATGGGGCGTGGGGATGCCAAAGGTTGCTCCTGACGTCCAACACAGTAGTAGCTATATAATAAAGCAAGCACGGTAGTACAGGTCAACTAATGAGGCTCAAGTACAAAAATGAACATTGAATATATGCTACGGTATGGCATGTTTTTAAGATTCATTGTTGACCACGACTTGATATGTATGTTCCTTCGATGCATAATGATACGTACAAGTGCCAACTTATTGAGTTTATAAACTCACGTAGCTCATGTATTACAGGATCAGGTAGTGAAGATGCGTAGGATGCCGGTTCGCCAATGGATGCTAGTGACGTGCCTCACCTCGACAAGAACCGGGCTTCTTATTGTATAGCTTCCGCATATGTATTATAATAAATTGAATGTCAGGGTTTGAAACAAGTTTTACAATGTTTATGGCTAGGGGTATGATGGTACAGAATATGTTTGTGTGTAAGAATACGATTATATATATATGGGTTGATGTTGTTGCTTGAGTTGAGTTTGTGTCTATGTATATATGAATGTTGTTGCTTGGTTTGGGCTTATACAAAATATAGGGACATCATGCCAAAATTTTTTCAAACCGTCAAAGTGATGCCCCTTGTTTGATTTTATTCATAATATAGTTATATCATTCAAACCTTATTTTGATTATGGTAATTATGCTAAGTATAGAGTAAGGGTGTGACAGGTTGTAATTATGAAAGGGGTTTCATAGATTACACCATCGATGCAACTACGACATGACACATAGTATCGATTCATTGACAACTCTCGATATACCAATGGTTGTCGAATCGGTCGGGATATATGAGTTGAAGGGACCGTACTGTACGCTAACCATAATTGAATGGTTCTTGCAGGCACTATCATTTGATACCTAGGGAATCATGTTAGCGATGCTGCTAGGCGTTTAACATGATTGGTTGGGTACTATCAGACTTGAGTTCTGATGTTCTTGTTATCAAGGAGTTGATAAGTAAGAATGGAGCAATTGGGGTATGCTCATATAAGGACATGTTTAGTCCGAATCACATAGAGATGTGAACCCACGGCTAGTCGTATCAGTGAACCATTGAGGGCCAAACAAGTACTAGCTTTCTAAATCCCGTTGAGAAGTAAAAATAGTTCAATGTGTTGAACGGCTTATAAAGGAGTTTATAAGCGTTTGAATGAGGTTGATAGGTACATTTCTTAACACCCTATGTATGACATAATGGTGTTTTTGTATTTGCTACAAAAGATTCATGTGGTGGCCGAAATTTTTGTATGAAAATTTAAATTTTTTAAACTTCCGTTGCGCTTCCGGTCACCGTAACCGATCCCCTTTCAAGTGGTATCCGAGCTATGGTTACGTTTTTTGTGTAACATTTACAAGATATTATATTGAGGTCGATTTCTAACCGCATGAGAATGAAATTTTGCAACAAAATTCAAGGTTTGATGGGGATTTTTTCGGGCAGCATGTTGCTGCCCGTGTCGGGCAGCTGGGGCTGCCCGAGGGGCTGCCCGTTTCGGGCAGCAAGGGCAGCCCGAGGGGCTGCCCGAACAGCCCCTTGTTTTAAAAAAAAAATATTTTTTGGTTGCCGGAATCCGGCGACGGAGCTCCGGCCACGGCGATGACGGCTAGGGTTTCCAAAAGTGTTTTGGAATATCAAAGTGTCATGGGCCTTGAGTTGTTGGGCCATTGGATGGCTAACATGTTTGACATTTTAAATGGGCCAAAATGTTTTTGGTGAAAAATAAGTTTTTGGGCCCTTAAGTTTAAAATAACAAAAGTTGCAAACATACGATCAAACATGGCGAGCTTTTAAAATAAAATTAATGATGAGACCTTTCAAAATTAAAAACCCTCATTTTGAATAAGATTCAAAATTAATATCAAGCCCGAAAAGGGGAATTATAAATTTGTTTATAATTTCCTTGTCTTCTATCGACAATGGGTGCATGATGAACGCTACCCGTACTCGGGGCTCGGCTCATATTATTGGGGGAGCTTTGGGTGCCGGAAAGCTGTGACATCCATTGACATGGTGATGTGAACTACGTGGAACTCCCATGATTTCGGCTCATATTATTGAGGGAACTCATGGCGACCGTCCATTAAGGTTCAACATCGATGGGTAAGGCTTGACACGTAAAGATGAACGACGTCATATTATTGGGTCCTAATCAAACGTGAGACAAAAGTTTACGTAGAGGGTTGCATTGTGATGCAATTGGAAACTACCTTTTAGGAATTGTGATTGGCTGATATTATTCGGGATCATAATTCGCTAATTGGACCTTACGTATCTACTGAGGAAAGGAGTTTCCCGTTTTCACTAGAGGGTAGTGAAAGATGTCAAAACAGTGGGAGCAAATATTTATGAAGTAAAAGTCCAAACTTCATATCTTACTAAATATTTTAAAATAGTCACCAACATTTATCTGTTTTTACTTTTCAGTACAAATTGACAATGTCTTCGATTCGCAATCCGATATCCGTAATACTCGACAAACACATATTAACTGGACCTAATTACCTCACTTGGCTAAGAAACCTAAAAATCGTCTTGAATTCGGAAAGGGTAGCATATACACTGACTGAGTCGCCCTGTAGTGACCCGTTCCAGAATCACCTACTAATCAAAAACTAAGCATGCAATTAACCTAATAAACAATAATCAGAGATAACAGCGGAAAATACCAACAAATGATGGTTATACAACCCAATCGAAGTCTAGAATAACTCAAAATAAAATACCCAATACAACCATATCGAAATAGAATAATACCGATAAACTAAACCAACCAGCTACTCAACGTCCTCCTCCTGCTCCTCCTGAGCTGTCCAACCTGAGGCCTGCCCCGTGGGAATGGGGTGTCCAAGAATAAACAAAACCGAGGACGTGAGCGATAAGAACGCCCAGTACAAAAGCATGAGTATACAGACCTATATGAAATGCACATGCTATGATCATGATACCGGGGTAGTCAAGAAACAGGAGTCACAAAGGAAAGGATCTCAACAATGCTCAGTCTAGAGGCGCCAAGTGGATAGTGCCGCGCGGTACACCTCTGGGTCACTGCATCCACTACAAGACGGACGTGGACCTAAAATGTCCCGGACCACCGAAGCCCTCCCGACCCGTCGGCCACTGTGTACTCTCGGTGTCCATGCGTCCACAAGACAGGGCTGAGCGGCCCCAAGATATAGCTTATCTCGAAAGAGATACAGCTCAACAGTAAAGGCTATCTCGAAGAAGATACGGCTCAACATGAAATGCAACGTGCAGTAATAAACGTGACATAATAGCATGCATCATATGACATATAACAATGCACCACGTAATCATGCAACACATATATGAATGTATACTCAACCAGGATATCTCGGATAGTACTTTCGTACCTCTATCACAGCAATCCTAATCCACTGGAACAACCAGACAACAGGTCTAATCCAAGCCTATTCATCAAGTGAAAACCATCACTAAACTTATCTACCAGACTTAACTAGATAATCCTGAGATAAATACTGATAAAATTCCAAACCTTCGTCCGTCGCTAGCCCGCTGATGCCGCTAGCTCCCAACTAGAGCACAGCTCTGCTACAAGACCAGCAGCTCCCCGCTAGTGCCCAAATCTCGGAACAAGACTAGAACCTGTCAGAAACGACTGAAATGCTACGGAACTCTCTGAATTGGCGAGTCAAAATGAGGAAATCCGACCACTATTTATAGGCCATGTTCGGATCGTCCGAACCCTCTTCGGAACGTCCGAACTCTTACGTGTCCATCGGCTCTTGACAGCTCATGATCGGATCCTCCGATCATACACTTCGGACCGTCCGAACATGCACGTGTCCAGCTGCTCTTGACACCTCATGATCGGATCCACCGAACCTACACTTCGGAACGTCCGAACTCCCACGTGTCGATCAACTCTTGACACCTAATGGTCGGATCCACCGAACCCACTTCGGACCTTACGAACTCTTCGGTGCTTCCGAACCATCTTCGGTCCGTCCGATCATGACTCGGTCAAAATTACACATTAAACCTTCTTAATCACCATTAATCCGTTAATTACCCAATTCGGCATTCGGGCTACTACACGCCCCCTGTTGAGGCTCCGACTGACTGCAATCCTGAGGAATTGCAGGCTTACAAGGAATGGTGTGACCATGACTTGATAGCCAGGTGTTATATGCTGACTTCTATGAATGATGAGCTGCAGAGGCGTTTTGAGTATGCAAAGAATGCTGCTGACATTCATAAGCACCTCAAAGAGCTCTTTGGTGAGCAGACTCGGCCTCTTAGGCATGCTACCGTCAAGGAGCTGATCACTATGCATATGCGAGATGGGGCCTCGGTCCATGAGCATGGCCTAAAGTTGATCGGGCTCGTGGACAAGCTCGTTGGCATGGATCTGATCTTGCCTTCGGAGTTGACCACCGACGTGTTGCTCTTATCGCTGCCTAGCTCATTTGATCTTTTTGTGGTGAACTTCAACATGAACAAGATGGAGCTTACCCTTGAGGAGTTGGTGAATATGCTTGTTACGTTTGAATCAACCATCAAGAAAGAGAAGTTGATTCTTTATGTGGGTTCTTCATCTGGTACGAAGATTGATCCACATGGGAGGGAAAGAAGAGTTCTTTCCAACGTCCCAAGAAGAACGTGCCCTTGATGAGGCAATCTCCGAATCCCGTTGTGGCAGCCACACCAGTTAAGGCTGACAAGACTAGTGATGTTTGTCATCACTGCAAGAAGCCTGGACATTGGAGGTGAAATTGCAAGGAATATCTGGCCCAAAAGAGTTCTGGAAACGGTATGTTCTAAATTGAAGTAAACATTTCAATTAACTCTACTTCTTGGGTATTAGATACCGGTTATGACACATCTCTGTAATGGGTTACAGGTGATGGGAAGAAGTAGGTAGCTTAGGGGAAGGTGAGACCTTCTTGAGAATGACTATGGAGCAAGAGTTGCTGCCAAGACCTTAAGAAATGTTTACTTATTGTTGAACAATGATTTTAAGTTAATTTTAAGAGATGTTTTGTTTGTACCATTTTGGTGAAAAACATTGTTTCCATTTCTATTGTGATAAAAATGGATATTCTTGTTTATTTAGCAAAGGTGTTTGCAACATTTACCAGAATGAATGTTTAATTGGTACTTGAGAACTTGAAAACGATCTTTATAACTTAAAATTGAAAAATATTCCATTAAATATCCATTCAAAGGCAGACACCATATGAGATATGGATGGGTAAGCCTCCCAAATATTCTTATCTTAGAATATGGGAGCCCTGATTATGTGAAGCAGGTAGTGGGTGATAAATTGGATAGTCGATCCATTTAATGTTACTTTGTGGAATATCCAAGGAATTAAGTTGGATACTACTTCTATCATCCCCAAGAAACAAAGGTGTTTGTTTCTAGGAATGCAACCTTTTTGGAAAAGGAATTTCTATTGGATAGAAAAGGGGAGATGATAGAACTCGAAGAGGTTCGAGAGACACCCACAATTATAGAACCCACACCCGAAGAGCCAAGAGAGGAGATACAAGCACCTAGAAAATCCGAGAAAGTCTCGAGACCACCTATGGGGTATGGTCAGCTTCTTGAAGAGGGCCATGACGAGCCTAACCATGGATGTGATCCAAGGACCTTCAAGGAAGCGTTATCTGATGCCGATTCATCCAAATGGCTTGAAGCAATGGAATCTGAGATGAATTCCATGCATTCGAACCAAGTGTGGAATCTCGTGGATCCACCTGAGGGAATTGTTCCCATAGGGTGTAAATGGATTTAGAAGAGGAAACTTAGGGCGGATGGGAAGGTATTGACCTTCAAGGCGCGATTGGAGGCAAAAGGATATACTCAAATACAAGGAGTTGAATTTGAGGAAACCTTTTCACCAGTTGCAATGTTCAAGTCCATAAGGATATTTCCAGCCATAGCTGCATGGTATGACTATGAGATATGACAGATGGATGTCAAGACAGTCTTTCTTAATGGGGATTTTAAGAAAGTGATTTACATGTCTCAAACCTGGAGGGTTTACATCTATCGGAAGTGAGCATATGGTATGCAAACTTCAAAGATCTATTTATGGTCTAAAGCAGGCATCTAGGAGTTGGAACCTTAGATTCGATAGTACAATCAAAGAGTTTGATTTACTAAGAATCCTGAGGAACCCTGTGTGTATAAGAAGGTCAGTGGGAGTGTTGTGACATTCCTGGTGCTTTATGTGTTGGATCCCGGTTTTCTACACGCCCAAACGCAGCGGAAGTTTTAAAATTTTTTATTTTATTTTGACAATCAAAATATATTTGATTTGGACGCTCGTATGATTTTCATAACATTCATAGGGAGTTTAAAAGTTATACCTTTGGTGAATAAATCACTGGACACCAACTGATCCGGTATAACAGATCTAGCTCTTCATGAATCCCAACGAACTTTCTTCAATGAACTTCTTTTTTTCCTTCTAATTAGGTCCACG
Source organism: Primulina eburnea (assembly GCF_022965805.1). NCBI lineage: Eukaryota > Viridiplantae > Streptophyta > Magnoliopsida > Lamiales > Gesneriaceae > Primulina > Primulina eburnea. The sequence goes on from NC_133105.1 coordinate 40,716,272, forward strand.
ACTGAATCATTTGATCCTCTTCCAAATTGCACTAGAAAATTTGGAAGAAGTTTTGCGTAGGAGAGAAATTAATTGAGAGATGGCTCAAATTTTCCTTCAAAAAGGGGGAGTGGCCGATTTTCTCCTTTTTGAAAATGGGTCTCTCGAAAATTGAGGTAGGTGGTAGGCTAGGGTTTGACTTTTCAACCCTTTATTTATAATTAGATTATAACCTAATTACATAATTAACATTAATGGGCTTGATTTAATTAATTAGGCTAGTCCAACTAGTTTAATTAATTTAATCAAAGTCCATTAAAACTTTAATTATTTAATATGTTGGACTTGTACCCCTACAAGCCCATTAAACATATTATCCACCATATTTAATTTATTAATTAATTAACTCAACTTTTGAGCTTAATAAATTAAATACATTATAAATTCAACATTTGAATTTATTATTTAAATTATAAATTCAACTACTTGAATTTACATCACCTCCAAAATTTAATATTTAGTAAACCCAACATTTGAGTTTAATAAATTAAATTCTCAAATTTTATAAATTCAACTCCTTGAATTTATTCTCTCAAAATTTAATTATCATAAATTCAACTCCTTGAATTTACTATATAATATAAATTCAACTTTTGAATTTATTCTCTCTACGGGAACAAACAATCCAGTACTTGTGTGACCCTCAATGGTTCAGGGATACAGCTAGCCGTGGGTTCACAACTCTTTGTGATTCAAGACAGAATCCTTTATTCGGGCTTACCCTAGTTAGCCTCATTCTTTCTATCAACACCTTGATCAAGAATGTTAGAACTCATTTTTGATATCACCCATCGGATCATGGTAAGAGCGTCTAGTAGCATCGCCCAATGATCCCCTAGGTATCACTGATAGTGCCTGCAAGAACCAGTCGATTATGATTAACGTACAGTACGGTCCTTTCATCTCATATATCCCGATCGAATCTGCAACCATTGGTTCATCGAGGGTTGCATAATAATTCGATAACTATGTGATAACTATAAGTAGTGGCATCGCATGTACCATTGGAGAACTCCTTCTCTAATGTACATCTCATACTCTGGCCAGAGATTCCACGCACTATAATTTCATTTGATCACATAGGATATCCACACCCGTAGGTGAGCGGTGAATCCCCGACTACAATGCACTGGCTCCTATATGTGTCGCAACTGTACCCAACCTCGCCACCTGATGACTCTCCTGGAGCCGGTAAACGAGTCAAAGCACAGCCCTAACATATAGAGCCTCAGTGTTGTCCCGGGTCGTAAGGACTAATGGTGTACAATCATAACCACGAACTTATCCTCTCGATGAATGATAACTACTTGGAAAGTCCGAGGGAGGGTTGTTCGGTATAATCATCATATGACTACCCATCTGTATGTTTGGGCATCTCTATGCCCTTACCAAGAAACGCAGTACACAACATCACATATGCTAGTCTCAAGCTCAAGCGACCTTTATCCATGTTTTAGGCGGCTGAATCGACTAGGAACGAATTTAGAATATGCAGTGTTTACAAATGAGTTTCAACATCGAATTACGATTCATTTGTATTAAAGCATAATCAAGGACTTTATCTATGCTGCTTGCATGGGTATACAGATGAAGTATAACGAAACCATTAAAAGTTAAATTATATTAAAATAAAGATTGTTTATTACACTTGAGTCAATAAAATCCCTAGTCAACAGTTGACTTGTAGGGCATCTACTCTAACAATCTCCCACTTTCCCTAGAGCCAACTACCCATAAACTTTAACCCCATTGCTTCGCGATGCTTCTCAAACAATGGTCCTGGCAAGGGCTTCGTAAGTGGATCGGCAACGTTATCTGCAGAGGGGACTCTTTCAACTGATATGTCTCCCCTTCCCACAATCTCCCGTATGATGTGGAACTTCCTCAGTACATATTTGGATCGCTGATGAGACCTTGGTTCCTTTGCTTGCGCAATGGCACCAGTGTTGTCACAGTACGATGGGACTGGATCAACTCTATTAGGAATAACGCCCAACTCTTGGACAAAATTCCTCATCCAAACTACCTCTTTGGCTGCATCTGATGCAACAATATATTCAGCTTCAGTGGTGGAATCCGCAACGGTGTCTTTCTTGGAACCTTTCCAAGAGACAGCCGCACCATATAGCTTGAATACAAAACCAGAGGTCGATTTCAAATCATCTACGTCACATTGGAAGCTAGAACCAGTGTAGCCTTCCAATTTCAATTCTCCACCCCCATAGAACATGAACAAATTCTTAGTCCTTCTCAAGTACTTAAGAATATCTTTCACGGCCTTCCAATACATTGGACCAGGGTTTGCCTGATATCTGCTTGTAACACTCAGAGCGTAAGCAACATCAGGACGTGTCTATATCACACCATACATGATACTACCAATGGCTGACGCATATGGAATACGTGTCATCATCTCTATCTCTTCATCAGTTTTGGTACACATAGCTTTAGATAGAGTAATACCATGACACATTGGTAAGTATCTTCTCTTGGACTCTTCCATAGAGAATCATTTTATAATGGTATCGATATAGGTGGCTTGGGTGAGTCCGAGCATCCTCTTTGATCTATCTTTATAGATTTGTATTCTCAATACGTAGGATGTTTCACCCATGTCTTTCATGGAGAATTTACTGGCTAACCACACTTTAGTTGATTGCAGTAATCCTACATCATTCCCAATGAGCAGGATATCATCAACATAAAGTACTAGGAATGTCACTGCACTCCCACTAACTTTCTTGTACACACATGGTTCCTCAGGATTCTTAGCAAAACCAAACTCTTTGATAGTGCTATCAAATCTGAGGTTCCAACTCCTTGACGCCTGCTTGAGACCAAATATTGATCTCTGAAGTTTGCATACCTTATGCTCACTTCCTACTGATGTGTCTTCCTCGGGTTGAGACATATAAATTTCTTCTTTGATGTCTCCATTGAGGAATGCAGTCTTTACATCCATTTGCCATATCTCATAGTCATACCATGATGCTATGGCTAGTAGTATTCTAATGGACTTAAACATAACAACTGGTGAAAAAATTTCCTCATAGTCAACTACTTGTCTTTGAGTATAACCTTTTGCAACCAGTCTTGCTTTGAAGGTCACTACCTTCCCATGCGCCCCAAGCTTTCTTTTGTAGATCCATTTGCACCCTATGGGAACGATTCCCTAAGGTTGATCCACCAATGTCCAGACTTGGTTTGAATACATAGAGTCCATTTCTGACTGCATGGCTTCAAGTCATTTGGTTGAATCAGTATCAGATATTGCTTCTTTTAAATTCATTGGATCACATCCAACACAATGCTCATCGTGGCTTTGTTCATGAAGAAGCGTATATCTTGCAGGTGGTCTAATAACCCTATCAGACCTTCTAGGAGCTTGTACTTCAACTACTGGTTCTTGGGAAATGGGTTCAACTTCTGAGGGAGTATCTTGAATTTCTTCAAGTTCTATCATCTTGCATTTTCTATCTAATAGAAATTCCCTTTCCAAAAAGTGGCATTTCTTGAAACAAACACTTTTGCTTCATTGGGATGATAGAAATGATATCCAACAGAATTCTTTGGATATCCTACAAAGTAGCACAAAGTGGATCTACTATCCAATTTGTCTCCCACTGTCTGCTTCACATAAGCAGGACATCCCCATATTCTCATATAAGAATACTTGGGAGGTTTCCCCATCCATATCTCATATGGTGTTTTATCGACTGCTCTAGTATAGACATTATCCAACAAAATTGCCGCAGTTTCAAGCGCAAAGCCCCAAAACGATGTAGGCAATTCAGTGAATCCCATCATGGATTGAACCATGTCCAACAAGGTTCGCTTACGACGTTCAGAAACACCATTCAATTGTGGTGTTGCTGGTGGAGTCCACTGTGAGAATCACATTCTCTTTTAGATAACCCAAAAATTCAGCTCTCAAGTATTCTTCACTTCGATCAGATCGAAATGCCTTAATACTTCTTTCTAGCTGATTTTTCTACTTCAGATCTGAATTCTTTGAACCATTCAAATGTTTCAGATTTGTGTTTCATAAACATATCCATACCTCGAATGGTCATCAGTAAGGATAACGAAGTAGGATTGCCCATATTTTGTGCTAACACTTAGCGGGCCACAAACGTCTGTTTGGATCAAATCCAGTAGACCATACGCACGTTCCATGCTTCCATCGAATGGAAGCTTGGTCAATTTTCCTTTTGGACAGGACTTACAAGTAGGTAGAGAATTTATGTCTGACAAGTCAAACATGCTTTCTCCCACTAGCTTGTGCATCCTTCTTTGGGAAATATGACCTAGTCTAGCGTGCCATATTTGTGTGGGATTTGGATCATCTAACTTTCTTTTGTTTGTTGTTGAAATCATGTTTACTTGGACATTCACTTATCATTTCCAGAACATTTCTGGCGCATATAATTTCTTATGTCCGGACTTCTTGCAGTGAAATAAATATGTTCTAACTTATCGGGCTTTGTAGGCCTTTTAAGTGTCTTTCAGAGTTTGCTTCTTATTGGGATTGTTTTTTTGTGAGGGGCAGAACATTTCTTTCCCTTACCTTGTGGGCCATTTTTCGTCTGACGAGAGGCCCATTAGAAAACAATAATTTTCTATTTTATAGTGATCTCATAAGGTATAAGCGTAATGACTAGCTCTTCAAGGCTATCATCTATCTTATTCAATTCATCATAACCCCGTCAAATGAGGAAGAGAAAGACAACAAATTGATGTTATCTAGTAACTCGTTAGGAATCACATATTCCAGGCCCACCACATACTTAATAAGCTCAGTCACATGTACACAAAGCTCATGGGCCAAAGCCCAGTCTTGCATTCGTGTAGTCATGAGCTTTTAAAAGTGGTGTGCATCATTATACGAGTTTCATGCACCATGCAACTCTTGCACATGCATTCGAATGTCAGCAGCATTCAACATTTCCTCTAACTTTCCCTACAGTTCATTTGACACAGAAGCGAGCATATTACACTTTAACTTGTATACTATGGTCCTACCATCTTGCATGCTTTGTCAGTTCAACAAGACTGACATTAGTGTGTATGCTATTTTCTCTGAATTCAGAACAATTTTCCCAACCAGTCTTGAAAATTAGATTCGATTAGCTTGTTAATAACAAAATTGATTATGTGACGAAATCGAAAATATACTGATACGGAAACAGAATAATGGTTGCTGATTATTTTAAAATAATTTTAAGATATAAAATATGGATTTTATTTTATAAATCTCCCTCCCACTATTTTGACATTTCCACCACCCTCTGATGAAAAAGGGAAATCACATTTCCTTAGTGGGCACGTAGAGTCCAATTAGCCAATTATAATCCCGAATAATATCAGCCAATTATAATTTCTAAAAGGTAGAATCCAATTGCATCCCTATGCAACCTCCGCGTGTTTTGCCTCACGTTTAATAAAGACCCAATAATATGACGCCGTTTATTTTCGCGTGTCAAACCGACCCATCAATATTGAATTGTAGTAGACGGTCGCCATGAGTTCCCCCAATAATATGAGCCGAAGTCATGGGAGTTCCACTCAATTCACATCATATGTCCGGTGGAAGTCATAGCTTTCCGGCGTACAGGCCTCCCCAATAATATGAGCCAGACACTGTCCGCGGGTAGCGATCAACATGCAACCACGGTTGATGGAAGGCAAGAAAAAATTAAACTCTTTTAATTTTTGCTTTTTCGGTTTGATATAAATTTTAAATCATATTCAAAATGAGGGATTTTAATTTTAAAATTGTCTCATCAATTTAATTTAAAAATCGCGTGCCACGAGTTTGTATGTTTGCCGGATTCATGCAACTATATTATCTAATAATATACATACATGCATACTACTATATATCGCATATATCATAATAAGACATTCAACAATAAATAAGGATGATCGATCGCCAACACTATTAGATCCATGTGAGCCATACATGGATCCAGGTCCAAACCTAGGTGAATGCAGGGATGCAAATGCAACTTATTACAAAAGCTTCCAATATTTTACATGTCTTCGTCTTGATCATCGGGCCCACCATCTTCCAGTCTTGATCTCCCACTATTTCTAATTATTACATTTGAATAGCCATGGCACATAAGGGATACATCTCATGGGGGTGGGAACGGGCCATAAACCAGGCCAACTTTAATAATATCAAATATTATAAAAATGAATAAAAAAACAGTAAAATATCCTAACATACACCTAACACATTGGTCAAGGCTATCGATCATCCTTCATGCATTTAATATCAAATATTAACATCAATTTAATTAAACAATTTAATTAATTGATAAATCATATATCTAATAATTTTATCACTAACCAACACAATTATTAAAAGATTTAATAAATTAAATAAACTCTTTTATTTAATTTCCAATTAAATCAATAATAATTGATTTCTTGTAAAAACTCATTTTTACTATAAATAATTAAGATCATATTCTAATTATTTATTTCACAAGAAAATTATTAATTTTCTAAAAATCAATTTACCAATTTAAAAATTGAACCAATTTTCAAAAATATCAATTTTACCCAAAAATTTGAAAAATCAGAAAATCGCACCCCAAGTCCAAACAATTCAAGCCCATTATTCAGCGCGCTTCTCGAGATGCTCCCGGGCAGCCGCCCGCCCACTGCCCGCCCGCTGCCCGAACGTTTCGGGCAGCGGCAGCGGCCCTGTGCGCGCAGAACGCGCACAGGCGCGCCGACGCCGCGCGCAGGCGTCGCACGCCTGCGCGCACAGCCCTAGCGCAGGCGTCGGACGCCTGTGCGCACCGCGCTAGCGCAGGCGTCGCACGCCTGCGCTAGCGCGGAGCGCACAGGCGCTCCGACGCCGCGCGCAGGCGTCCGACGCCTGCGCTAGCGCGGTGCGCACAGGCGTCCGACGCCTGCGCTAGGGCTGTGCGCGCAGGCGTCCGGCGCCTGCGCTAGCGCTGTGCGCGCAGGCGTCCCACGCCTGCGCGCACGCTGCTCGCTGCCGTGCGCGTCCCTGCGCGCACGGACTGCCCGGAACAGTTCCGGGCAGATTAATTTTTTTTTTTTTTTTTTCGAAAATCTGGAAAAATAAATTTTCGTGGTGCTAAATTTTCTGAAAAATTTTCTTGTGTGGTTAGAAATAAATTATTCAATATATCAAAACCATACGATTTAGAAAACCTGGCTCTGATACCACTGTTGAATCTCGGTTTTCTACACGCCCAAACGCAGCGGAAGTTTTAAAATTTTTTATTTTATTTTGACAATCAAAATATATCTGATTTGGACGCTCGTATGATTTTCATAACATTCATAGGGAGTTTAAAAGTTATACCTTCGGTGATTAAATCACTGGACACCAACTGATCCGGTATAACAGATCTAGCTCTTCATGAATCCCAACGAACTTTCTTCAATGAACTTCTTTCTTTCCTTCTAATTAGGTCCACGACTGAATCGTTTGATCCTCTTCCAAATTGCACTAGAAAATTTGGAAGAAGTTTTGCGTAGGAGAGAAATTAATTGAGAGATGGCTCAAATTTTCTTCAAAAAGGGGGAGTGGCCGATTTTCTCCTTTTTGAAAATGGGTCTCTCGAAAATTGAGGTAGGTGGTAGGCTAGGGTTTGACTTTTCAACCCTTTATTTATAATTAGATTATAACCTAATTACATAATTAACATTAATGGGCTTGATTTAATTAATTAGGCTAGTCCAACTAGTTTAATTAATTTAATCAAAGTCCATTAAAACTTTAATTATTTAATATGTTGGACTTGTACCCCTACAAGCTCATTAAACATATTATCCACCATATTTAATTTATTAATTAATTAACTCAACTTTTGAGCTTAATAAATTAAATACATTATAAATTCAACATTTGAATTTTTTATTTAAATTATAAATTCAACTACTTGAATTTACATCACCTCCAAAATTTAATATTTAATAAACCCAACATTTGAGTTTAATAAATTAAATTCTCAAATTTTATAAATTCAACTACTTGAATTTATTCTCTCAAAATTTAATTATCATAAATTCAACTCCTTGAATTTACTATATAATATAAATTCAACTTTTGAATTTATTCTCTCTACGGGAACAAATAATCCAGTACTTGTGTGACCCTCAATGGTTCAGGGATACAGCTAGCCGTGGGTTCACAACTCTTTGTGATTCAGGACAGAATCCTTTATTCGGGCTTACCCTAGTTAGCCTCATTCTTTCTATCAACACCTTGATCAAGAATGTCAGAACTCATTTCTGATAGCACCCATCGGATCATGGTAAGAGCGTCTAGTAGCATTGCCCCATGATCCCCTAGGTATCACTGATAGTGCCTGCAAGAACCAGTCGATTATGATTAACGTACAGTACGGTCCTTTCATCTCATATATCCCGATCGAATCTGCAACCATTGGTTCATCGAGGGTTGCATAATAATTCGATAACTATGTGATAACTATAAGTAGTGGCATCGCATGTACCATTGGAGAACTCCTTCTCTAATGTACATCTCATACTCTGGCCAGAGATTCCACGCACTATAATTTCATTTGATCACATAGGATATCCACACCCGTAGGTGAGCGGTGAATCCCCGACTACAATGCACTGGCTCCTATATGTGTCGCAACTGTACCCAACCTCGCCACCTGATGACTCTCCTGGAGCCGGTAAACGAGTCAAAGCACAGCCCTAACATATAGAGCCTCAGTGTTGTCCCGGGTCGTAAGGACTAATGGTGTACAATCATAACCACGAACTTATCCTCTCGATGAATGATAACTACTTGGAAAGTCCGAGGGAGGGTTGTTCGGTATAATCATCATATGACTACCCATCTGTATGTTTGGACATCTCTATGCCCTTACCAAGAAACGCACTACACAACATCACAGATGCTAGTCTCGAGCTCAAGCGACCTTTATCCATGTTTTAGGCGGCTGAATCGACTAAGAACGAATTTATAATATGCAGTGTTTACAAATGAGTTTCAACATCGAATTACGATTCATTTGTATTAAAGCATAATCAAGGACTTTATCTATGCTGCTTGCATGGGTATACAGATAAAGTATAACGAAACCATTAAAAGTTAAATTATATTAAAATAAAGATTGTTTATTACACTTGAGTCAATAAAATCCCTAGTCAACAGTTGACTTGTAGGGCATCTACTCTAACATTATGTTGATGACATTCTACTCATTGGGAATGATGTAGGAATGTTGCAATCAACTAAGATATGGTTAGTGAGTAAGTTCTCGATGCAGGACTTGGGTGAAGCATCTTTTGTATTGGGATACAGCTCTATAGAGATAGATCGAAAAGATTGCTTGGTCTCACCCAGTCCACATACATTGATACCATCGTGAAGCGGTTCTCGATGGATAAGTCCAAGAGAGGACATCTACCAATGTGTCATGGCGTGTCCCCATCCAAGTTTGTCTTTCAAGACTGATGCAGAGATAGCGGCGATGACAAAGCATTCCTTATGCATCTGCGATTGGTAGCATCATGTATGGGATGATATCTACACGTCCTGACGTGGCTTTCGCACTAAGTGTAGTGAGTAGATATCAATCGAACCCCGGTCTTCCACATTGGAAAGCTGTGAAAGACATCCTCAAGTAGTTGAGAAGGACCAATAAATTGTTCTTGGTCTATGGGGTGGAGAACTGAAATTGGAAGGCTATACCGACTCTAGCTTCCAAAGCGATATTGATGACTCGAAGTCAACCTCTAGGTTTGTATTCATGCTCTATGGTGCTGCTGAATCTTGGAAGAGTTCCAAGCAAGACAATAACTGCGGATTCCAGCACAGAGGCCGAATACATTGCTGCATCAGATGCAGCAAGGGAGGCTGTTTGGATAAGGAATTTCGTCTAAAAGTTGGACGTCATTCCTAATGGAGTTGCTCCTGTCCCGGTGTTGTGTGACAACACGGGAGCTTTAGCTAAAGCAAAGGAGCCAAGGTCTCATCTGTGGGGACCCGGGCTCTAACTCAATTCTTTTTGGGATTTAATTGGATCTTTGCTTGAAAATTGTTAGAGTAGGTGCCCGTCGAGCCAAGTGTTGGCCGAGTGTTCACAATGAAACTCTATGTATAAGCAATCTTTATTTTAGTAATATTTGAAATTATTATTTTGGCACATCTTTATCTGTATACCTGTAGTGACCCGTTCCAGAATCACCTACTAATCAGAACTTAAGCATGCAAAATTAACATTTAAAACTGAATCAGGTAAACAGCGGAAAAACAATAATACAACCCAATCGAATCTGTAAGTACAAAATACTTAAACAACCAGATCGAACTAAATTCCAAGAACAAATACCAACAACTACAGGTCAACCTCTGCCAGCTCCCTGTCCACTCCCTCCTGGACCGTCTAACCTGAGACCTGCCCCATCGAATAGGGTGTCCAAAACAGAGATAAACCGAGGACGTGAGCATAAAACGCTCAGTACCGAAAGCATGAGTATACAAGACTATGACATGCATGTATGCAAAATGTACTGGATACCAGGATCTGGGTATAACGAAATACTGCTCAGACAAATGACGTCAAGGTATGTAGCACTCTGCGCCGTCGCACCAGGAGGTGGCTCCCATACCAAATGAACCTGTGGATATACCGGTGACCTGACCACCGTCGGCCAACGGGGTCCAACCATCCACAACAAATGAGGGCTGAGCACCCTCTCAACAGGCTATCTCAAAGATAATCAGGCTCAACATGATTATGCAAATGCCGCATAATAAACCATGCATCATATGACAGATAATAATGCAACATATAAACATGCAACACATAGTAAAGCATACTCAATCCTGCTATCTCGGATAGTACTTTCGTACCTCAAACCAGTAGATCCTAGCAATCAGCCCTAGAATCAAGCCTACAATCCAAGTGATACCATATCACTAAACCACATCTAAAAGCCTTAACTAGACTAATAGATACTCCCAAATCTCAAAGGGAACCCAGAACTATACCTGCGTCCGTAGTCAGCCCACTGATGCCGCTAGCCCCCAACTAGAGCACAGCTCCGCTACAAAACCAGTAGCTCCCCGCTAGTGCCCGAACCTCGGGAAAAGACTAGAAACCCATCAGAAACGACTAAAACGCTCTGGAACTCTCGGAATTGGCGAGTGAAAAGTGAAGCCTCGCGCTTCTATTTATAGACAACGATCGGACGATCCGATCCACTTCGGACGCTCCGATCCGGTACACTTCGGACGATCCGATCCACTTCGGACGATCCGAACATTGCATGTCTTCCACGTGTCCAGCCACCTGTCTTCGGACGATCCGAACCCTGATCGGACGATCCGAACTCTGACATGACATGACTCGTCTGACTCCGAACAGAACGGTCCATCCGAACCCACTTCGGACGATCCGAACCAACTTCGGACGATCCGAACCCGGTTCGGTCCTTCCGATCCCACCGAAATACAATTAATCCAATAATTAACTCAAATTAGGCATCGGGATACTACATTCTCCCCCTCTAAAAAGGATTTCGTCCGCGAAATCGAGTCTGAAGAATGACAATTCTGAACAACAATACATTCAACTTAAGAATGAATTACAACTGAAAGCACAACTGAAATTACAATCATAACTGAAAATACTACAACTAGAACATCTCTGGATGCTCTGACCGCATGCGACTCTCTAGTTCCCAAGTAGCTTCTTCAGTACCTCGGCGCTGCCACTGCACTAAGACAAGAGGAATAGTCTTATTCCGCAGTACCTTATCCTTCCGGTCTAAGATCGAAACCGGTCTTTCCACAAAAGACAAATCCGGATTCAGCTGAACTTCTGTTGGATGCAAAACATGAGACTCATCCGCTACGTATCGTCTCAACAAGGACACATGAAACACATTGTGAACACTAGACAGATACGGTGGCAAAGCTAATCTGTAGGCCAAGTCTCCCACACATTCTAAGATCTCAAAAGGACCAATGAATCTCGGAGATAGCTTACCCTTGAGTCCAAATCTCAGAATCCTCCGAAAAGGTGATACCTTGAGAAACACTTTCTCGCCTGCATCAAAATGAAGAGGTCTGCGCTTGGAGTTCGCATAACTTGCTTGTCGATCCTGAGCAGTCTTAATCCGCTGTTTGATCACAAGAACTTTGTCCATGGCCTGCTGAATCAATTCCGGACCCTCGACCTGTCGTTCTCCGACTTCTTCCCAGAACAGGGGAGTACGACAACGTCGACCATACAATGCTTCAAACGGAGACATACCAATACTCCTATGAAAACTGTTGTTGTATGCAAACTCTATCAGTGGCAGATGATCCTGCCAAGCTGGCCCGAAATCCATCACACAAGATCTCAACATATCCTCAAGAGTACGAATAGTCCTCTCTGACTGACCGTTAGTCTCTGAGTGATATGCAGTACTCAGACTCAAGGTAGTGCCCAAAGCTTGCTGAAAGCTGCCCCAAAATCTAGATGTAAAACAAGGATCTCTGTCACTAACGATACTCACGGGCACACCATGAAACCGTACAATCTCCTGAATGTACAACCGTGCCATCCGATCGAAAGTGAAATCTCTGTTATACGGAAGAAAATGGGCAGACTTAGTAAGCCGATCCACTACCACCCAGATAGCATCTCTATTCCCCACAGACATAGGCAAGTGAGTCACGAAGTCCATCGTGATATGCTCCCACTTCCACTCCGGAATAGGAAGATTCTGTAACAAACCTCCGGGTCGTCGATACTCAGCCTTCACCTGCTGACAGACAAGGCACTTGGAGACATACTGATAAACATTACGTTTCATACCTTTCCACCAAAATCGAGTCCTCAAATCCTTATACATCTTGTTGCTCCCTGGATGAACACTCAACTTGCTACGATGAGCCTGGGACAAAATCTCCTCCCTCAAAGTGTCATCTTCCGGTACAACAACACGACCAGATAAGCACAAAAGACCCTCGGACTGATAGTGGAATCCAGAAGTATTATCTCCATCAGCCAACCGAGCTAATTTCTGAACCTTAGAATCAGACATCTGAGCATCTCTAATCCGAGAATACAAAACTGGCTCGGACAAAATAGTAGCTATACGGATACTCTCTGTTCCCTTCCGATGCTTACAATTGAATCCCATCGAACAGAAATCCTGAATAATCCCAGATACAGCACAAGTCTGAAGAGCAGATAACCTCACCTTGCGACTAAGAGCATCGGCCGTGAGATTCGCAGATCCTGGATGATACTTGATCTCACAATCGTAATCCTTGAGTAGATCCATCCAACGACGCTGACGCATGTTCAACTCAGCCTGAGTGAACAGATACTTCAAACTCTTATGATCAGTGAAGATCTCAAATCGCTCACCATACAGATAATGGCGCCAGATTTTCAAAGCAAAAACGATCGCTGCTAATTCCAGATCATGAACAGGATAGTTTTCCTCATGAGGCTTTAACTGTCTCGACGCATAAGCAATCACATGCTCATTCTGCATCAGAACACACCCTAGTCCCTGTAAAGAGGCATCGGTGTAAACACTGAAACCACCAGATCCAGACGGTAAAGTCAAAACAGGCGCAGATGTCAAACGTCTGCGAAGTTCCCAGAAACTCTCTTCGCACTCTGATGTCCACTCAAATGAAGCATCTTTCCGAGTGAGCTGAGTGAGTGGCTTAGCAATCTGAGAGAAGTTGGCAATGAAACGGCGATAATACCCAGCCAACCCCAGAAAACTGCGGATCTCTGCTACTGTCGTCGGACGCGACCAGTTCAATACCGCTTCCACCTTGCTCGGGTCAACTGAAACTCCCTTGCTAGAAATGACATGACCAAGGAATACAACCCTGTCAATCCAAAACTCACATTTACTCATCTTCGCATAAAGCTGATTCTCGCGAAGTGTCTGTAAAATAATCCTTAAGTGTTGTGCGTGTTCTTGCTGATCATGCGAATAGATTAAGATATCATCTATAAACACCACAACAAACTTATCCAAGAAATCCCGAAATACCCGATTCATCAGATCCATAAAAACTGCTGGTGCATTCGTCACCCCAAAAGGCATAACCAGAAACTCATAATGCCCATACCGGGTCCTGAATGCAGTCTTCGATATGTCTCCCTGATGAACTCGAAGCTGATGATAACCAGACCTTAAATCAATCTTGGAATATACAGAGGTACCTTGCAGTTGATCAAATAAATCATCAATCCGTGGCAACGGATACTTATCCTTTATCGTCGCACGATTCAACTGCCGATAATCTATGCAGAGCCGCATAGAACCATCCTTCTTTTTGACAAAAAGAACTGGTGCTCCCCACGGGGACACACTGGGTCGAATATACCCCTTGTCAAGAAGATCCTGCAACTGCTGTTTCAATTCTTGCATCTCCGATGGAGCTAAACGATAAGGAGCTCTAGAGATTGGTGCCGTGCCTGGCACTAAATCAATGCCGAAATCCACTTCCCGAACGGGAGGAAAACCAGGAATCTCCTCGGGAAAAACATCCGGAAAATCGCAAACCACTGGAATGTCACTGATACCGACACTATCTGCGGACGAATCAATAGCATAGATAAGGTAGCCTTCCCCGCCCGACTCTAAAGCACGACAGGCTTTCAGAGCAGAAACCACAGGCATCGGGGGTCGCGCTCCCTCTCCATAGAAAAACCAACTGTCGCCCTCAACTGGACGAAACTGCACAAACTTCTGATAACAGTCCACAGTAGCTCTAAACACAGTCAGCACATCTATTCCCAGAATGCAATCAAAATCCTCCATCGCAAGAATCATCAAATTAGCAGTTAAAACATTACCCTCAAACTCTAGAGGACAACCCAAAACTAGACGTTTAGCTAGCACCGAATGACCCATCGGCGTGGAAACAGATACCACAACGTCCAAAGAAGTGAAAGGTAACTTATGACGCTTAGCAAATCTCGCAGATATGAATGAATGCGATGCACCAGTATCAATGAGAACGTAAGCAGGTAATCCACATAATAAAAACACACCTGCGATAACTCTCTCGTTCTCCTCAGCCGCCTGATCCTGGTTAAGAGCAAAGACCTGCCCTTGAGTACGCGGTCGGAGGTTAGAACCCTGAGTAGACTGTCCCTGCTGTGGCCTCTGATGAACTGAAGCCTGAGAACCAGATCCTGATCCTCCGCCCGTCTGTGGACAATCTCTCTTCATGTGGCCCATCTCACCGCACTTGTAACAAGCACCCGCAACCTTGCGACAACGTTCCGTCGGATGATCCTTCCCGCAGTGCTGACACGGGCCCCTCTTCTTCCCAAAATGGTGAACTCCTCCACATCCAGAGGAATAAGAAGTAGATCCAGCCTTCTTAAATGCTTGGGCGCGGGGACCCAAAGAACTAGTAGGACGAGCAGACTGCATGGCTCGACCTCTCAACAAACTGCCCTAAGCCTGGCGACAACGATTTACAAGGCCCTCATACGATGTCGGATCATCGCAGACAACAACCCGATAATAAATCTCCTGATTGAGGCCCTGAAGAAAATGGTTATACTTGGCCATAGTATTGTCACTGACATGCGGAACATATGGAAGCAACTCAAAGAACTTCTGCTGATACTCATCAACAGACAAACTTCCCTGCTTCAGATTGATCAACTCAATCGCCTTGGTCTGCAGAAGAGCTGGCGGAAAGTAAAGCAACATGAAAGCGGCTCGGAAATCGGCCCAAAGAACTCGACCCTGTCGCTGAACTATCGGTGCAGAGGTAGACCTCCATCACTTGCGCGCACCAACCTCCAGCAAGAAATCAAGGGTATCAATCTGCTGCTCCGCCGAGCACTGAAAAGTCTTGAAGCAGCTCTCCATCCTCTCAAGCCAGTTCTCCGCAACATCCGGAGTCTCACCGCCCGAAAGAGGTTTCGGCCCCATCTGCAAGAACCGATGCATACTAAAACTCTGAGGCTCATCACGACGGTGTTGACGACGTTCTCGATGCTCTCGACGACGTTCCCGATCGTCGCGGTCTCCCCAGCGTCCAACACTGCCATGACTACTAGCATCGTCGTCAAAACCAGACATCTCTTAGCTACAAAAGTTACCAGAGATTAAACCCAAAAGAATAGTTCTAAATCCCAAAATCTTAATGCATGCTCTGATACCATAAATGTAGTGACCCGTTCCAGAATCACCTACTAATCAGAACTTAAGCATGCAAAATTAACATTTAAAACTGAATCAGGTAAACAGCGGAAAAACAATAATACAACCCAATCGAATCTGTAAGTACAAAATACTTAAACAACCAGATCGAACTAAATTCCAAGAACAAATACCAACAACTACAGGTCAACCTCTGCCAGCTCCCTGTCCACTCCCTCCTGGACCGTCTAACCTGAGACCTGCCCCATCGAATAGGGTGTCCAAAACAGAGATAAACCGAGGACGTGAGCATAAAACGCTCAGTACCGAAAGCATGAGTATACAAGACTATGACATGCATGTATGCAAAATGTACTGGATACCAGGATCTGGGTATAACGAAATACTGCTCAGACAAATGACGTCAAGGTATGTAGCACTCTGCGCCGTCGCACCAGGAGGTGGCTCCCATACCAAATGAACCTGTGGATATACCGGTGACCTGACCACCGTCGGCCAACGGGGTCCAACCATCCACAACAAATGAGGGCTGAGCACCCTCTCAACAGGCTATCTCAAAGATAATCAGGCTCAACATGATTATGCAAATGCCGCATAATAAACCATGCATCATATGACAGATAATAATGCAACATATAAACATGCAACACATAGTAAAGCATACTCAATCCTGCTATCTCGGATAGTACTTTCGTACCTCAAACCAGTAGATCCTAGCAATCAGCCCTAGAATCAAGCCTACAATCCAAGTGATACCATATCACTAAACCACATCTAAAAGCCTTAACTAGACTAATAGATACTCCCAAATCTCAAAGGGAACCCAGAACTATACCTGCGTCCGTAGTCAGCCCACTGATGCCGCTAGCCCCCAACTAGAGCACAGCTCCGCTACAAAACCAGTAGCTCCCCGCTAGTGCCCGAACCTCGGGAAAAGACTAGAAACCCATCAGAAACGACTAAAACGCTCTGGAACTCTCGGAATTGGCGAGTGAAAAGTGAAGCCTCGCGCTTCTATTTATAGACAACGATCGGACGATCCGATCCACTTCGGACGCTCCGATCCGGTACACTTCGGACGATCCGATCCACTTCGGACGATCCGAACATTGCATGTCTTCCACGTGTCCAGCCACCTGTCTTCGGACGATCCGAACCCTGATCGGACGATCCGAACTCTGACATGACATGACTCGTCTGACTCCGAACAGAACGGTCCATCCGAACCCACTTCGGACGATCCGAACCAACTTCGGACGATCCGAACCCGGTTCGGTCCTTCCGATCCCACCGAAATACAATTAATCCAATAATTAACTCAAATTAGGCATCGGGATACTACAATACCCATGCTAGTTGCATAGATAAAGCCCTTGAATATACAAATAGTAGAAAGAATATGAGATGCTCATATGATGAGTATCATGAAACTCATATTTGTAATACTGTATATTCTAAACGGTTCCTAGTCGATTCAGCCGCCACTAAGAAGGATATAGGCCGCTAGAGTTCGAGACTAGTATCTGCGATGTGAGTACCATGTTTCATTGGTAGGGGACATTGTGATGTCCGAACATGCAGATAGGTGCTCCTTGTAGAGTGCACTGAACAACCCTCCATTAAAGGACTTTCCAAGTGGTTCTCACTTATCGAGTGGAAATGTCCTAATTTATGGTTGTACAGAATTAGTCCTTATGACCCGGGACAACATTGAGACTCTATGTGCTAGCATTTAACTTTGACTTGTTTACCGACTCTTATGGGGTCATCAGGTGGCAAGGTTGGGTGTCATGTCGAAACATATAGGAGTCGATGCATTGTAGTCGGGGATTCACCGCTTACCTTCGGGTATGGATATCCTATGTGTTTTCATGTATATGTAGTATGAAATCTCTGATCAGAGTATGATGGTAATTATGAAAGGAGTTTCATAGATTACACCATCGATGCAACTACGGCATGACACATAGTATCGATTCATTGACAACTCTCGATAAACCAATGGTTGTCGAATCGGTCGGGATATATGAGTTGAAGGGACTGTACTGTACGCTAACCATAATTGAATGGTTCTTGCAGGCACTATCATTTGATACCTAGGGAATCATGTAAGCGATGCTGCTAGGCATTTAACATGATTGGTTGGGTACTATCAGACTTGAGTTCTGACGTTCTTATTATCAAGGAGTTGATAAATAAGAATGGAGCAATTGGGGTATGCTCATATAAGGACATGTTTAGTCCGAATCACATGGAGATGTGAACCCACGGCTAGTTGTATCAATGAACCATTGAGGGCCAGACAAGTACTAGCTTTCTAGATCCCGTTGAGAAGTAAAAATAGTTCAATGTGTTGAACGGCTTATAAAGGAGTTTATAAGCGTAAGGAAAATTTGAAGTATGACTTCTATAAAGGAGAAAAATAGTTCAATGTGTTGAACGACTTATAAATGAGTTTATATGTGTAAAGAAAAATAGAAGTGTGACTTCTATGAGAGAAATGTAAATTTTAATTTAAGGAAGTGTTCCTAAATTAAAATTGGCCAAGTGAATAATGTAATTGAAAATTGTGATTTTCATATACATTATTATGGACTAAATTAAATTAATTCAAGTGTTGAATTAATTAAACACTAGTGGACCTAGTAGAGTCCAAATAATTAAATTAATTCAAGTGTTGAATTAATTAAATAATATTGAGTCTTGAAGAGCTCAATTAAAATAATTATTTAACTAGTGAGACTTGGGTAAATTCAAGTAATGTTTAATTAGTCTCAAATATGTTTGAGATAATTAAAATTTAGTCCAAGGTTTTAATTTGATTAAAAACCATATAATATGCATGCATGGGAGGTGAAAGGTTGGGAGACTACTTTTTGTGTTTTCAAGGCATGTCATGCAACTTTTTGGAACAACTTTTCCCACAACCAAAAAAATGTCTCTCCTTCTCTCCTAGCATGAATAGTGGCCGAGTTACTATTCACATTTTTAGTCTCCAAGTTTTTCTCTCAATTTTCTTTTTCAATTGTTGAGGAAAGAAATCACTTCCCTTTGAAAAATCTTCTTATTTTTCTAGTGCAAAATAAGAAGGGTTCTAGCTAGTTAGTGGTGGGCTTGATTGGAAGAAAGGAGTCCAAAAGAAAGGTGAAGCTTGTAGATTGTCTACCTTCAAGAGCTAAGGTGTTTACACCTTAGTTGGAGCCACAATCAATCTTTGAGATTGATAGGTAATTTTCTCAACACCATATGCTTGAAAGTTGAGATTTTTGTATATGCTACACTAGTACACACAATATATGAGAGGTGGCCGAAATTTTTGCTAGAAAATATGATTTTCGAAAATTTTGTAGCTTCCGTTGTGCATTTCGGTCACCTAAATCGATTCCTTTCAAGTGGTATCAGAGCTAAGGGTACTAGTTTTTGGATAGCATATACAAGATATTATATTGAGGGCGATTTCTAACCGATTGAGATGAAAATTTGCAACGATTCAAGGCCGGATTGGGGCGATTTTTGGGCAGCATGTTGCTGCCCATTTTGGGCAGCTTGGGCTGCCCGAGGGGCTGCCCGAAGCGGGCAGCAAGGGCAGCCCTTAAAGGGCAGCCCTAAGGGCTGCCCGAACCGCCCCCCCTATTTTATTAAAAAAAAAAAAATTTGTTGGCCGGAATCCGGTGACGGAGCTCCGGCGACGGCGATGACGGCTAGGGTTTCCAAAAGTGTTTTGGAATATCAAAGTGTCATGGGCCTTGAGTTGTTGGGCCATTGGATGGCCAACACATTTGTGATTTTAAATGGGCCAAAATATTTTTAGAGAAAAATAAGTTTTTTTGGGCCCTTAAGTTTAAAATTACAAAAGTTGCAAATATTTTCTCATGAAATAAATAATTTAAGTTGGACTTTAATTATTTATAGTAAATGGTGATTTACAAGAAATTCGGTTATAAATAAATTAATTTGAAAGTAGACAAATGTGTTTGTATACTTTGTTAATTTAGTTTATAATCGTGGCGGTTAGTGATTGGATCAAGATATATAATATTGGATCAATTAATTATTGTGATAATTAATTGATGGTGTATTATATGTGATATTATGCATGAAGGATGATCAAAAGCCCAAGCCCAATTTGCTAGGTGTATGCTAGGATATTTGATGTTGAATGATTGTAATAATTATCAAATTTAAAGTGGGCTTGGTTTATGGCCCGTTCCCACCTCCCATGAGATGTATCCCTATTTGCCATGGATATTTATTTGTAAATATTAGTATAGTGGATGATCAAGATTGGAAGATGGTGGCCATGATGATTATGAAGATCGAAGACATGTAAATATTGGAAGCTTATGTAATAGTTGCATTTGCATCCCGTGCATTTCCCTAGGATTGGACATAGGCCCGTGTTTAGCTCACACGGTCCGTTAGTATTGGGGCGATTGATCATCCTTGTTTTGTTTACTGTTTATAATATATGCATGATATGTTATAAATAATGAGTATGCGTTATTATTATGATAATAACAAAGTTGCATGAATCCGGCAAACATACGATCAAACATGGCGAGCTTTTAAAAAAAAAAATAATAAATAATAATTAATGATGAGACCTTTCAAAACTAAAAACCCTCATTTTGAATAAGATTTCAAAATTAATATCAAGTCCGAAAAGGGGAATTATAAATTTGGTTATAATTTCCTTGTCTTCCATCGACAATGGGTGCATGATGAACGCTACCCGTACTCAGGGGCTCGGCTCATATTATTGGGGGGGCCCTTAGTGCCGGAAAGCTGTGACATTCATTGACATGGTGATGTGAACTACGTGGAACTCCCATGACTTCGGCTCAGATAATTGAGGGAACTCATGGCGACCGTCCATTAAGGTTCAACATCGATGGGTAAGGCTTGACACGTAAAGATGAACGACGTCTATAATGGGTCCTAATCAAACGTGAGACAAAAGTTTACGTTAAGGGTTGCATTGTGATGCAATTGGGAAACTACCTTTTAGGAATTGTGATTGGCTGTATAATCGGGATCATAATTCGCTAATTGGACCTTACGTACCTACTGAGGAAAGGAGTTTCCCGTTTTCACTAGAGGGTAGTGAAAGATGTCAAAACAGTGGGAGTAAATATTTAGTAAAGTTAAAGTCCATACTTTATATCTTACCAAATATTTAAAATAGTCATCAACATTTATCTGTTTTTACTTTCAGTACAAATTGACAATGTCTTCGATTCGCAATCCGATATCCGTAATACTCGACAAACACATATTAACTGGACCTAATTACCTCACTTGGCTAAGAAATCTGAAAATCGTCTTGAATTCGGAAAGGGTAGCATATACACTGACTGAGTCGCCCCCTGTTGAGGCTCCGACTCACTGCAATCCTGAGGAATTGCAGGCTTACAAGGAATGGTGTGACCATGACTTGATAGCCAGGTGTTATATGCTGACTTCTATGAATGATGAGCTGCAGAGGAGTTTTGAGGGTGCAAAGAGTGCTGCTGACATTCATTTGCACCTCAAGGAGCTCTTTGGAGAGCAAACACGTCCTCTTAGGCATGCTACCGTCAAGGAGCTGATCACTTTACGCATGCAAGATGGGGCCTCGGTCCATGAGCATGGCCTAAAGGTGATCGGGCTCGTGGACAAGCTCGTTGGCATGGATCTGATCTTGCCTTCGGAGTTGACCAACGACGTGTTGCTCTTATCGCTGCCTAGCTCATTTGATCCTTTTGTGGTGAACTTCAACATGAACAAGATTGAACCGACCCTTGAGGAGTTGGTGAATATGCTTGTTACGTTTGAATCAACCATCAAAAAGGAGAAGTTGGTTCTTTATGTGGGTTCTTCATCTGGTACGAAGATTGATCCACATGGGAATGGGAAAGAAGAGTTCTTTCCAACGTCCCAAGAAGAACGTGCCCTTGATGAGGCAATCTCCGAATCTCGTTGTGGCAGCCACACCAGTTAAGGCTGACAAGACTGATGATGTATGTCATCACTGCAAGAAACCTGGACATTGGAGGCGTAACTGCAGGGAATATCTTGCCCAGAAAATTTCTGGAAACGGTATGTTCTAAATTAAAGTAAACATTTCAATTAACTCTACTTCTTGGGTATTGGATACCGGATGTGGATCACATCTCTGTAATGTGTTACAGGTGATGGGAAGAAGTAGAAAGCTTAAGGAAGGTGTGACCTTCTAGAGGATGGGCAATGGAGCAAGAGTTGCTGCCAAGGCTATTGAAGATGTTTACTTATTATTGAACAATAGTTTTAAGTTAATTTTATGAGATGTTTTGTTTGTACCTAATTTGGTGAAAAACATTATTTCCATTTCTATTGTGATAAAAATGGATATTCTTGTTTATTTAGCAAAGGTGTTTGCAACATTTACAAGAATGAATGTTTAATTGGTACTTGAGAACTTGAAAACGATCTCTATAACTTAAAATTGAAAGATATTCCATTAAATGTCCATACAAAGGCAGACACCATATGAGATATGGATGTGTAAGTCTCCCAAATATTCCTATCTTAGAATATGGGGAGCCCTGCTTATTTGAAGCAGGTAGTGGGAGATAAATTGGATAGTTGATCCATTTTATATTACTTTGTGGGATATCCAAGGAATTAAGTTGGATATCATTTCTATCATCCCCAAGAAACAAAGGTGTTTGTTTCTAGGAATGCAACCTTTTTGGAAAAGGAATTTTCTATTGGATAGAAAAAGGGGAAATGATAGAACTCGAAGAGGTTCGAGAGACACCCACAATTATAGAACCCACACCCGAAGAGCCAAGTGAGGAGATACAAGCTCCTAAAAGATCCGAGAAAGTCTCGAGACCACCTATGAGGTATGGTCAGCTTCTTGAAGAGGGCCATGATGAGCCTAACCATGGATGTGATCCAAGGACCTTCAAGGAAGCGTTATCTGATGCCGATTCATCCAAATGGCTTGAAGCTATGGAATCTGAGTTGAATTCCATGCATTCGAACCAAGTGTGGGATCTTATAGATCCACCTGAGGCAAAGGTTCCCATAGGGACTTGGGACGGGTGGGAAGGTATTGACCTTCAAGGCGCGATTGGTGGCAAAAGGATATACTCAAAGACAAGGAGTTGACTTTGAGGAAACCTTTTCCCCAGTCGCAATGTTCAAGTCCATAAGGATTTTGCTAGCCATAGCTGCATGGTATGACTGTGAGATATGGCAGATGGATGTCAAGACAAACTTTCTTAATGGGGATTTTAAGAAAGTTATTTACATGTCTTAACCTGAAGGGTTTACATCTATCGGAAGTGAGCATATGGTATGAAAACTTCAGAGATCTATTTATGATCTAAAGCAGGCATCTAGGAGTTGGAACCTTAGATTCAATAGTACAATCAAATAGTTTGATTCACTAAGAATCCTGAGGAACCCTATGTGTATAAGAGGGTCAGTGGGAGTGTTGCGACATTCCTGGTGTTGTATGTTGATGACATTCTACTCATTGAGAATGATGTAGGAATGTTGCAATCAACTAATATATGGTTAGCGAGTAAGTTCTCGATGCACGACTTGGGTGAAGCATCTTTTGTATTGTGAATACAGATCTATTGAGATAGATCGAGAAGATTGCTTGGTCTCACCCAGTCCACATACATTGATACCATCGTGAAGCCGTTCTCGATGGATGAGTCCAAGGGAGGACATCTACCAATGTGTCATGGCGTGTCCCTATCCAAGTCTGTCTCCCAAGACTGATGCAGAGATAGTGGCGATGACTCGCATTCCGTATGCTTCGGCTATTGGTAGCATCATGTATGGGATGATATCTTCACGTCCTGACGTGGCTTTCGCACTAAGTGTAGTGAGTAGATATCATTCGAACCCCGGTCTTCCACATTTGAAAGCTGTGAAAGACATCCTCAAGTAGTTGAGAAGGACCAATAAATTGTTCTTGGTCTATGGGGTGGAGAACTGAAATTTGAAGGCTATACCGACTCTAGCTTCCAAAGCGATATCGATGACTCGAAGTCAACCTCTGGATTTGTATTCATGCTCAATGGTGCTGCTGTCTCTTGGAAGAGTTCCAAGCAAGACAATACTGCGGATTCCAGCACAGAGACCGAATACATTGCTGCATCAGATGCAGCAAGGGAGGCTGTTTGGATAAGGAATTTCGTCCAAGAGTTGGGCGTCATTCCTAATGGAGTTGCTCATGTCCCGGTGTTGTGTGACAACACGGGAGCTATAGCTCAAGCAAAGGAGCCTAGGTCTCATCAGAAATCCAAACTAGTATTGAGAAAGTACCATATCCTCGGAGAGATTGTGGAAAGAGGAGAAGTGTCTTTTGACAAAGTCGGCTCCGCCGATAATGTTGTTGATCCACTAGCTAAGCCTTTACCTGGACCATTATTCGACAAGCATCGCGAATCAATGGGTTTAAAGCATATGGGTAGTTGGCTCTAGTGCAAGTGGGAGATTGTTAGAGTAGGTGCCCGTCGAGCCAAGTGTTGGCTGAGTGTTCACAATGAAACTCTATGTATAAGCAATCTTTATTTTAGTAATATTTGAAATTATTATTTTGGCACATCTTTATCTGTATACCCATGCTAGTTGCATAGATAAAGCCCTTGAATATACAAATAGTAGAAAGAATATGAGATGCTCATATGATGAGTATCATGAAACTCATATTTGTAATACTGTATATTCTAAACGGTTCCTAGTCGATTCAGCCGCCACTAAGAAGGATATAGGCCGCTAGAGTTCGAGACTAGTATCTGCGATGTGAGTACCATGTTTCATTGGTAGGGGACATTGTGATGTCCGAACATGCAGATAGGTGCTCCTTGTAGAGTGCACTGAACAACCCTCCATTAAAGGACTTTCCAAGTGGTTCTCACTTATCGAGTGGAAATGTCCTAGTTTATGGTTGTACAGAATTAGTCCTTATGACCCGGGACAACATTGAGACTCTATGTGCTAGCATTTCACTTTGACTTGTTTACCGACTCTTATGGGGTCATCAGGTGGCAAGGTTGGGTGTCATGTCGAAACATATAGGAGTCGATGCATTGTAGTCGGGGATTCACCGCTTACCTTCGGGTATGGATATCCTATGTGTTATCATGTGTATGTAGGTTGAAATCTCTGGCCAGAGTATGGTGGTAATTATGAAAGGGTTTCATAGATTACACCATCGATGCAACTACGACATGACACATAGTATCGATTCATTGACAACTCTCGATAAACCAATGGTTGTCGAATCGATCGGGATATATGAGTTGAAGGGACCGTACTGTACGCTAACCATAATTGAATGGTTCTTGCAGGCACTATCATTTGATACCTAGGGAATCATGTAAGCGATGCTGCTAGGCGTTTAACATGATTGGTTGGGTACTATCAGACTTGAGTTCTGACGTTCTTATTATCAAGGAGTTGATAAATAAGAATGGAGCAATTGGGGTATGCTCATATAAGGACATGTTTAGTCCGAATCACATGGAGATGTGAACCCACGGCTAGTTGTATCAATGAACCATTGAGGGCCACACAAGTACTAGCTTTCTAGATCCCGTTGAGAAGTAAAAATAGTTCAATGTGTTGAACGGCTTATAAAGGAGTTTATAAGCGTAAGGAAAATTAGAAGTATGACTTCTATAAAGGAGAAAAATAGTTCAATGTGTTGAACGACTTATAAATGAGTTTATAAGTGTAAAGAAAAATAGAAGTGTGACTTCTATGAGAGAAATGTAAATTTTAATTTAAGGAAGTGTTCCTAAATTAAAATTGGCCAAGTGAATAATGTAATTGAAAATTGTGATTTTCATAAACATTATTATGGACTAAATTAAATTAATTCAAGTGTTGAATTAATTAAACACTAGTGGACCTAGTAGAGTCCAAATAATTAAATTAATTCAAGTGTTGAATTAATTAAATAATATTGAGTCTTGAAGAGCTCAATTAAAATAATTATTTAACTAGTGGGACTTGGGTAAATTCAAGTAATGTTTAATTAGTCTCAAATATGTTTGAGATAATTAAAATTTAGTCCAAGGTTTTAATTTGATTAAAAACCATATAATATGCATGCATGGGAGGTGAAAGGTTGGGAGACTACTTTTTGTGTTTTCAAGGCATGGCATGCAACTTTTTGGAACAACTTTTCCCACAACCAAAAAAATGTCTCTCCTTCTCTCCTAGCATGAATAGTGGCCGAGTTACTATTCACATTTTTAGTCTCCAAGTTTTTCTCTCAATTTTCTTCTTCAATTGTTGAGGAAAGAAATCACTTCTCTTTGAAAAATCTTCTTATTTTTCTAGTGCAAAATAAGAAGGGTTCTAGCTAGTTAGTGGTGGGCTTGATTGGAAGAAAGGAGTCCAAAAGAAAGGTGAAGCTTGTAGATTGTCTACCTTCAAGAGCTAAGGTGTTTACACCTTAGTTGGAGCCACAATCAATCTTTGAGATTGATAGGTAATTTTCTCAACACCCTATGCTTAAAGTTGAGATTTTTGTATATGCTACACTAGTACACACAATATATGAGAGGTGGCCGAAATTTTTGCTAGAAAATATGATTTTCGAAAATTTTGTAGCTTCCGTTGTGAATTTCGGTCACCTAAATCGATTCCTTTCAAAAATGTGGGTCAAAAATTTGCTTTTAATATTAATTCAAATGTATAACTAAAGCATATCATATCTGTAACTGAAATAAACAACATAATGTACATACATGTCTGTCTAGTACCACCATACACCAGTGTTTACATACCAACTACAACATAAGTGATACAAGTCTAGTAGGAAACACTACAAATCTTCAACGCCCGAGATCTCCACGCTATCATCAATCTCTCATCTAGCTCGAGACCCAGATCCTGCCCCACCTGTTGCCATGCACACATACAGACACGACAACAGCCGGATAACTCCGGTGAGAACATATCCCAGTATAAAACATGGATGCATGCAATGTCATAAATCATGTACAAAAGCATAGCATATATCAATTAACATGAATGCAAATCTAAACATGTCGAAGAATACAAATCTGTATTCAACATTTAAATCTTGACTCGACTCATTTCTAATCTAGGGATCCCGGTGTGAATAAGACTGTAAGGTCCGAGATTATAGAAATGATATTATTTTAATCCGAGATTATTTAATTTACAAATTTTGGAATGATGAATTAAATTCCACAATTTTTGTAATTAATTAGGATTGAAATGGAAATAAAAAGAGTTTTGAGGACCAAATTGCAAATAGTGAAGAATTCAGGGGCTAAAGTGCAATTAGCACTTGAGTGGACACTTGTCACACCATGCAATGATATATATATACTTTACAAATTTATTTCATTCTCCAGAAGCAAAAATCGAGATTTCCATATAAAAGTTCTCAAATTCTTGTCGAAGTCTAGAAACTCGATTGTGCAAAATCCGTCCGTCTGATTTTGAATCCGACTTCGGTACTGTGTTCATATCAACGCAGGCTACAACTGGACGTAAGTTTTGCTACGTTTTGACATGCTTTGAAATTATGCTATTGTCAGAATTGAATGGAATTCTTATATGATGTTCTTGATATGTTAGACATCGTAGAATCGAAATCAGATTGAGAAACAGACTGATTATGAAATTGTTATGATTTTTCAGATTATATTAATTGAAATTGAATAGATTTTGATTATAGACTGATTACAAATTGTATCGAATATGGGTTACGATTTGTAATTAATATCTGGTGATATGGTATTGACGGGAATACTGAGATTGTACCGTTATGCCGCTGATTTGAGTTAATTCAGATTAATCAGATTCAGAGTTGAATTGAGAATAAAATATTGATATTATGATTCTTGATATATCGTTTCAGATTTACAGAGACAGTCTTGAATTCAGAACTTCGATTGCTTTAGACCGAGACTATAAACGAAAGGTATAAGTCAATGTGGTATTGGGAGATCGACTTGAGTCGGATTAGACTTGAGTTTCCCTAAATCACATACTTTACTTTATTGCATTGATATTTGCATTGATTTGACTGAGGTACTTATTCTCTGGAATTAGAGATAGCAGGTATCAGATGAGTTATCTTGTGACAGAAGTTCCTGATAGTGGTGGAATCGCCACGGGAACATTGCACGATGTCTCAAGATAATGATATTAGCGATAGAGCTACAGTCCATGACGGATAGGTCAGGACACCAGATGTTTGGTTATATCGAGTAATAGGAATTGGAATTCTTCTATTACGGAATTCGATATAGGAACACCATATTTGGTTATATCGAGTAATAGGAACGGAGTTCCTTCTATTACGGAATTCGATATAGGAATACCACATTTGGAAACGGGATCCCTAGACTAGGATTGAGTCTAGTCTAAGACGTAGAGTCACGTATATGTTTGATAGTTTTATGATTGATTATGTTTCAGATTTTGATACATATATCTGTTATCTGATTACATGCTTTATATTTGTTCATATGATGGCATGTTTCGTTGATTTATACTGGGATTTATTCTCACCGAAGTTATCCGGCTGTTGTCTTGTCTGTATGTGTACATGACAACAGGTGGGACAGGATCAGGGTCCAGAAGATGAGGAGAGATCGTGATAGAGTGGAGACTTCGGACTTGGATGTATATAGGGTTTTGACACTTGATATTTAGATGTTGAACCTTAGTTTTACTGATTTGTAGACGATACAGGACTTGTACTTTATTTTATACTGAGTTGTATATTAGTTGATTTCACTACGTTCCGCATTTTAAAAAAAAAATAAAAATTAGACCCTGTTTTATAATTGATTAATTAGTCCCAACGATGATTAAGAACTTGATTAGCGTCCGGGTCCCCACAACAGGTGGTATCAGAGCGATAGATCCTTTAGGCTGAGATAGTCAAAGCTGATTGATCCTTTAGACTGAGATAGAAGAGAATGAGCGGGGTAGATTGAATTTTCTTTCCTTGCATGTGATTGCTAGCATGAGAATTATTTCAATGTTGACTTACATTGTGTGTGCTAGCATGATTTATTGCTTTCCCTATTACATGTTGTTTGTTATCTGAGTTGATTACATCATGTAATTACCAAGACTGAATCAGAACCGAGTCTGAATCAGAGGTATATGATCAGAGGAGGGCTGAGACAGATTAGATAGATTGGGTATTGATTTGTTTGATATTCAGATATACCGCCTCGGAGAATTCCAGAAAGGGGTAGTACTTCGACTGAACAGACAGATGCATCAGAAACTCAGATAGAAGCTAAGATGAGAGAATTTCAGTTATTACAGCCGCCGATTCTGAGTAGTACCGAGACATCTGAAGATTGTCAGAATTGGTTTGATGATATAGAAATTTTGTTTGATTTACTCGATTGTACAGATGAACAGAGAGTTAAATTGGTATTTCACCAGTTACGAGGGGCTGCCAGAAGTTGGTGGATTACAATCAAAGGAGTATTAGCACAACGTGGTACTGTGATCACGTGGGAAGTTTTCAAAATTGAATGCTATCTAATATTTTTTTTTCTGTTTCCTACCGGGAGGACAAAAGAGCAGAATTTGAGAATTTGAGCCAAGGGCAACTGAATATTGAAGGATATGTGGCTAAATTCTCTACTCTACTGCGTTTTGCTCCTCATTTAGCTGGAAATGATGAAGCTGTAGCGGATCAATTCATCAGAGGATTGAACTCAGAGATAGTTGCATTGATGAACATACAGCGACCTCACCATTTTGCTGATGTCTTGAGTAGAGCGAAGAGAGCGGAGGCGAGTTTGATTAGACAATTAACAAGGTTGTGTGTGAAGCAACCCCAGACACAGCAATCCCCTCTTCGAGTTGATCGTGGCAACACGAGTGGGAAGCAAGATCTGCTGAAAGCTCAAAAGAAGCCATTCAAGGAGTTAGGGAGTGGTTCCTCTAGTTCTAGTGATTCTAGTTCGAGTTACACTGGAGTGTACTGCAGAACTTGCGGAGGAAGACATCCCACAGGACATTGCCAAGGAGTGCTTGGTCGTTGCAATATCTGTAAACAACCAGGGCATTTTGCTAAGGTTTGTCCACAGAGAGGTCCCCGAAGATCTTAGAGGGCTGGACCATTTGGATATGTGATTGAGGAACAGACCCAGGGCACACTTGATGACATAGTGACAGGTACTGATCTTTTATGATTATGTTGCATATGTATTGATATATACTAATGCATTTCTTAAGATTATCCTGGAATGAGTTGCATGGAGATATGCATTATCTGTTGGGTCTGTATTGCTGTAGTATTAATCTTGGTACCTTCTGGGGAAAGAAAGATTGATCTCAGAGATTTCTGTGATATATTTTATACTACAGTAAGATGAGAATGAGAATCGAGACAGAGTATGGTGTACTTGTATTGTCTGATTTGACTGCATTACTGATATTGGTGATATAATGATCAAGTACAGAAAGACAGAAATATTGTAGAATCTGTTTCAGACATGGTAAGATTCAGATTAGAGATAGCTAATGAGTAGAGATTTTGCAATAAGGATTCTAGATTTAGAATTCCTTTGATATTGTCGTATATGACTCGATTGTTACAGAAAGGAACAGATGGTATCCTTATGTACTCAGTAGATATACTGAAATCGAGCTTAACATTGGCAGATTTGCCAGTGATATACGAGTTGGCAGATGTTTGCCTAAATAAGATTTTAGATTTGCTTTATATCAGAAAAATAGATTTCAGAATTGAATTCAGATCAGATACTGATTGTTGTTTTAGAATTCAGTACAGAATAATATTGTATGTACAAAATGATACAGAATAAATTGAAAGATCAGTAGAAGAGTACTGACCAGGAGTTACATCTGATTTAGTGTTTCTCTTTGGCACGTGTCAGTATCTTCAGAGATGTTCTGATAATTCTATGCTTGTTATATCTATGAGATTTTGATATACTTGCAGCATTTGATTGATCGAATCGACTATTGGAAGACTGTATTGATTATTCTGAGAATAAGATTATTGTATACAGAAATTATTCAGATATGAATCCTGCTTGAAACAGATTGTATTCAGAATATGCGATACCTGCAGTTAGTATACCGATTGATTCTGATACAGTTGAGATTGTGATCAGTGACTGATAAGATACTGATATCAGAAAGATCAGAAATTTCAGAAATGTCAGAATTGTCAGAAATGTATTTTATCTGATTTGACAGATTATTTTATTCGACTGTTGCTTTATATCTGCTGAATATTGTTATTGTTCTAAATCAGTATTTGAGACATTTTATATTGTTTTGGGAGCATATTTTATTTGCAGATGGGATATAACAATTGATTAGAATGACATGAAGATGTTTACCAGAAATCATTGTATTATGAGTTCACTGAACTCACTAGATCTGTATAGGATATTGATATTTCGTCTCTGATGTAATATTACTGTGTTTTGAATCCGTATATGCTGCAGATTATTGTGAACCAGTGAGAGTATATACAGTTCCAACCGAATCAGAGTTATATTCGAGAGTTACAGCAGTTCAGAATGTGATCAGAATGTAACAGATATGTGATTGTGTATTTTGTATGAGACTGATTATCTTGTGATGTCAGATTTGTCAGAATTGTACAGCAAAGCTTGATATAGATAGTCAGAGCCGAATACCAGGTAGGTATATTTTCTTTCATTTATGTTATTAACTGATTTGTTTGTATCAAATAGCTCGAATCTGAAATCACAGATAGGGTCAAAAATGTAACGTAGTGGATTCAGTTTTCAATTTGATGATTGAGAATGTATGGTATTCGAACAGATAGAGTTGATATAGACAGATTAGATCAACTATGAAAGAATTTGTATGGAAATGTTGACAAAAATTGTATTGATAGGTCTGAATTGCTAACAGAAAAGACAGAAAGATTTTAATCAGAAGATTTATTACAGAAATTGTATAGTTCTGACGAGAAATGAGGAGTATAATTCGATGAATTTCATAATGAGATTACTTCAATACTTTCCAGATATTATATGATATGATTATGATTGACAGATTGTTCAATCTATATCTATTAGTTTGTACCAGATAACGTACAAACATGACCAACTGACACAGATCGATGTCAGAAAAGTGGTCAGAAAGATAAAAATGCCACAGTAGATTATATCAGATTGTGACTTTTGATGGATTTGGTACTTGTAATAGGGTATATCATGAGCTTCCTCTTAGATTGTTTTACAGATTGACAGACAGTCAGAATGTACTAGCCAGATATCGGAAGATTTTGGTACAGCTTTGTGCTGGATATTAACACTATACAGCTTTAGTGCTGGATGTTAGCACTAGTTGTTATGAATTATTGTCACTGTATGAATTCCTGTATGACAATAATTATTAAGACAGTTCAGAATGGACAGATTTAAGAAACCAACGTCGGATGATGACGATTGGTATTTGAAGCTGAAGACAGTATATGTCCTTGATTGAGATAAACAGATTTGATAATAGCTGATGGTCCTGATATGTGATGAGCGGTAGATTGGTTTATACGGACGTTGTATAGCCAGTAATACGAGATTGATTCTGTCAGAAGGATTGGAGAAGTATTATGACATTGTACTTAGTGAATTCTTATTCCAGATTGGAATCAGAATCAGTAGAAGTAAGAGAATTCAGAATGAAGATTATCCTGTTGTTGAAAACACAGTAAGATTGTCAGTAGGTCAATGAGAATATCTGAAAGACAGAATCTGATATGAGATTGAAATTTCAGAATTGATTCATTGAGATAAGTTTTCTGATTTACCTCTTGTATACGTTTCGTGTGGATATCTGACCTGATTACCTGTGATTTCGAGGACGAAATCGTATCTTAGAGGGGGAGAATTGTAAGGTCCGAGATTATAGAAATGATATTATTTTAATCCGAGATTATTTAATTTACAAATTTTGGAATGATGAATTAAATTCCACGATTTTTGTAATTAATTAGGATTGAAATGGAAATAAAAAGAGTTTTGAGGACCAAATTGCAAATAGTGAAGAATTCAGGGGCTAAAGTGCAATTAGCACTTGAGTGGACACTTGTCACACCATGCAATGATATATATATACTTTACAAATTTGTTTCATTCTCCAGAAGCAAAAATCGAGATTTCCATATAAAAGTTCTCAAATTCTTGTCGAAGCCTAGAAACTCGATTGTGCAAAATCCGTCCGTCTGATTTTGAATCCGACTTCGGTACTGTGTTCATATCAACGCAGGCTACAACTGGACGTAAGTTTTGCTACGTTTTGACATGCTTTGAAATTATGCTATTGTCAGAATGAATGGAATTCTTATATGATGTTCTTGATATGTTAGACATCGTAGAATCGAAATCAGATTGAGAAACAGACTGATTATGAAATTGTTATGATTTTTCAGATTATATTAATGGAAATTGAATAGATTTTGATTATAGACTGATTACAAATTGTATCGAATATGGGTTACGATTTGTAATTAATATCTGGTGATATGGTATTGACGGGAATACTGAGATTGTACCGTTATGCCGCTGATTTGAGTTAATTCAGATTAATCAGATTCAGAGTTGAATTGAGAATAAAATATTGATATTATGATTCTTGATATATCGTTTCAGATTTACAGAGACAGTCTTTAATTCAGAACTTCGATTGCTTTAGACCGAGACTATAAACGAAAGGTATAAGTCAATGTGGTATCGGGAGATCGACTTGAGTCGGATTAGAGTTGAGTTTCCCTAAATCACATACTTTACTTTATTGCATTGATATTTGCATTGATTTGACTAAGGTACTTATTCTCTGGAATTAGAGATAGCAGGTATCAGATGAGTTATCTTGTGACAGAAGTTCCTGATAGTGGTGGAATCGCCACGGGAACATTGCACGATGTCTCAAGATAATGATATTAGCGATAGAGCTACAGTCCAAGACGGATAGGTCAGGACACCAGATGTTTGGTTATATCGAGTAATAGGAATTGGAATTCTTCTATTACGGAATTCGATATAGGAACACCATATTTGGTTATATCGAGTAATAGGAACGGAGTTCCTTCTATTACGGAATTCGATATAGGAATACCACATTTGGAAACCGAGATCCCTAGACTAGGATTGAGTCTAGTCTAAGACGTAGAGTCACGTATATGTTTGATAGTTTTATGATTGATTATGTTTCAGATTTTGATACATATATCTGTTATCTGATTACATGCTTTATATTTGTTCATATGATGGCATGTTTTGTTGATTTATACTGGGATTTATTCTCACCGGAGTTATCCGGCTGTTGTCTTGTCTGTATGTGTACATGACAACAGGTGGGACAGGATCAGGGTCCAAAAGATGAGGAGAGATCGTGATAGAGTGGAGACTTCGGACTTGGATGTATATAGGGTTTTGACACTTGATATTTAGATGTTGAACCTTAGTTTTACTGATTTGTAGACGATACAGGACTTGTACTTTATTTTATACTGAGTTGTATATTAGTTGATTTCACTACGTTTCGCATTTTAAAAAAAAAATAAAAATTAGACCCTGTTTTATAATTGATTAATTAGTCCCAACGATGATTAAGAACTTGATTAGCTTCCGGGTCCCCACAAAGACGGTCTGTCACCTACCCAACCACTCGGGGCGACGGTACGTCTTATTCCTAGACTTCGGTCAACTCTGTATCGAGGGTCTACACATAGAGCAAATCTACTCCTATGCGTCGATACACCGAAACGTCTAGTTTTGGCCAGTCTGCCCATATCTCCTATCTCAGGACTCGAATATAAATCTATAAACAAGGCATTACATAATGAAATGTAATAAAAATCTAGTATGTGATTTAGGGAAACTCGTATCAAATCTGAATCGAGTTGTGCAATCCTTTGACCACATGAATTATACCTTTCGTGTCGCATTGTCTGTCGAGATCTCGAATCAAATGTCAAACCTGTCACTTCAAATCTGAAATGGCAATGTAACAATGCACTCTATCAAAACATAACTCATATCAAAATCTTGCACAAGTCAATACTTAATCATATTCCGTCTCGGTAACAATCGACGGCATAACGGCGTATTTCTTCGATACCAATAACTCCATTTCAATATATAACAATATCAAAATCTCATCAACATCACAATATCAATGACATAATCCTCTTCAACTCTGAAAATCGATATATTCTTCACAAATACATGCTGAAAATCGAAACAATAGCATACTGTGTCCAAAAATCACTCTGACAACGAATATACGATGCTCTATATATCAAGAACACATATTCGCAACAAAATCATGATTTCCCCAACATCTACAATCTGAATCATACTGAAAATGGAATATACTTACATCCTTAGATAGCTCTTGGTGTAATGAACAATAATTTCAACTTGGAATTAAAATCGGAACACAAAATCATTCAAAAGCACAAGTTGAAAATCAAAAGAACATGAAGCTTTCTCCCAAACATTTCCTCGGCTCTCAGGTTCTGAAATGAAAGAGGAAGGAGACACATATCTATATTGCATGCTCAAGCACAAGTGTTATTATTTTTCAAATGACACGCACGACCGCGGGTGCGGTACACTAGTAGCGCAGGTGCGCTGTGCCCACGGCACATCTTGCATTTTCCGAAGTTCTTAGACCGCGGGTGCGGTCTCATCACCGCGGGTGCGGTCCTGTTAGCACCGCGGGTGCGGTGTGGCATCGCACAAATTCACCAATTTCTTCTCAATGTACCGCGGGTGCTGTATCTCTAACACCGCGGGTGCGGTATGGCTTCGGCCCAAACCTCACAATTTCAATTTAAATGTCATGCATTCTCCAACTTGTGAATCTCACATCCATAACAGCTGATAATTCTCGAGCCTTACATTTCTCCCCCTCTAAGAAATGATTTCGTCCTCGAAATCGCATGCCATTCTACTAATGCAAGCATATACAGAAATATTAAAATCAAACTAGCCAAATACTTACATCAACTGAATAGCTCGGGATGTCTCTGTCTCATATCAGATTCCGTCTCCCAAGTTGCTTCCTCGATGCCATGACGACTCCATTGCACCTTCACAAGCGGAATGGTCTTGGTTCGGAGTTGTTTCTCCTTCCAATCAAGAATTCGTATCGGTCTTTCAACATAGCTCAGAGTCTAATCTAGCTCGGCTTCGTCAGGTTGAATGACATGAGAATCATCCGGCATGTATCTGCGCAACATCGATACATGAAAAACGTTATGTATACCGGACAATGAAGGAGGAAGAGCAAGTCTGTAAGCTCGATCGCCAATCTTCTCAAGAATCTCATACGGACCGACGTATCTAGGAGACAACTTTCCTCGCTTGCCAAATCTGACAACGCCTCTGAAAGGTGAAATCTTCAAAAATACTCTGTCTCCCTGCTCAAATACCAACGGTCTGCGTCTGACATTGGCGTATTTCGCTTGTCTATCCTGTGCTGTCTTCATTCTCCTCTGAATGACCTTCACTTTCTCGGTCATCTCACGAATCATATCAGGCCCTAACTCTGGTACCTCAGAGATATCATCCCAGTACAACGGAGATCTGCACTTCTTTCCGTATAAAGCTTCGAACGGTGTCATCTTAATGCTAGTCTGATAGCTGTTGTTTTATGAAAACTCACACAACGGCAATGAATCTTGCCAACTAGTACTAAAATCTAGTACTACAGCTCTCAGCATGTCCTCTAAAGCCTGGATAGTCCGCTCTGACTGTCCGTCCGTCTGAGGATGATAAGCAGTGCTAAGGTGTAAAGTCGTACCCAAAGCCTGCTGCAAGCTGTGCCAAAAGTGAGAAGTAAATCGTGGATCCCGATCTGATACGATCGACTTCGGCACACCGTGCAATCTGACGACCTCTCTGACATACAACTCTGTTCTGTACGGAATAAAGCACGCTGATTTGGTCAGTCTGTCTATCACAACCCAAATCGCGTCACAGCCCCGCGAAGATCGAGGTAACTTCGTCACGAAGTCCATGGAAATGTGATCCAATTTCCATTCAGGAACAGACAAACTCTGAAGTAAACCTCCGGGCTTCTTTCTTTCTGCCTTCACCTGCTGGCAATTCAAACATTTAGACACAAATTCTGCAATATCTGTCTTCATCTGCTTCCACCAGAATTGCGTCTTCAAGTCATTGTACATCTTCCTGCCACCAGGATGAATGCTGAACCGACTACAGTGCGCCTCCGACATGATCTGTCGCCTCAAATCTGAAATCTCTAGCACTACTAAGCGGTTATTCACATACAGAACAGAATCTCTAACCTGATACTCTGATATATGACCAGCTCTGACCATATCAATCGATTTCTGAACGCTCGGATCGGTTCTCTGCGCTTCTTTGATCCTCAGAATCAAGTCTGGCTCAATCTGAATCGCAGCAAGTCGCAACAGTCTACTCTCTGTATTAAATGTCAACCCAGACAAGCAACAATCCTCTACTAAATTCGATACACCTACAGTCGATAAGGAAGAGCACATACCTTTCGACTCAAGGCGTCTGCCGCTGCATTCGACTTTCCTGGATAGTACTTGATCTCGCAATCAAAATCTTTCAGCAGATCAAGCCATCGTCGCTGCCTCATGTTCAACTCTGACTGAGAAAAGAGGTACTTCAGGCTCTTATGATCGGAATAGATCTCAAATTTCTCGCCATACAAATAATGACGCCAGATCTTGAGTGCAAAGACAATCGCCGCCAATTCAAGATCATGAGTCGGGTAAGGAGTCTCGTGCGGCTTCAGCTGTCTAGAGGCGTACGCTATCACGTGCCCTCGCTGCATAAGAACACACCCTAACCCTCTGTGAGATGCGTCACAGTATACAACAAACTCACCTGTACCTGAAGGAATTGTCAAGACAGGCGCACTAGTCAGCCTCTTCTTCAGCTCTACAAAACTAGCTTCACAATCTTCAGACCACACAAATGGCATATTCTTCTGTGTCAACTGGGTGATAGGCTTCGCTATACTGGAGAAATCTCGGATAAAACGACGATAATACCCGGCTAGACCCATGAAACTGCGTATCTCAGGCACAGAAATCGGTCTCGGCCAACTGATCACAGCCTCAACTTTACTCGGATCTACCGCAATACCCTCTCCAGATATAATATGCCCCAAGAAGACAACTTGTCTCAGCCAAAATTCGCACTTGGACAGTTTAGCATACAACTGCTCTTTTCTCAAAGTCTTCAGCACAATTCTCAGATGATCTGCATGCTCAGTCAGACTCTTCGAATATACCAAAATATCATCAATGAACACAATCACAAAATAATCTAAATATCTCTGAAAAATGCGGTTCATCAAACTCATAAACACCGCTGGTGCATTCGTCAAACCGAAAGGCATAACAATAAACTCGTAATGCCCATACCTGGTTCGGAATGCAGTCTTTGGAATATCAACGTCTCTAACTCGGAGCTGATGATACCTTGATCTCAAATCAATCTTCGAGTAAACCGAAGATCCCTGTAACTGATCAAACAAATCGTCGATGCGAGGCAAAGGATACTTGTTCTTTACTGTTGCCTTGTTCAACTGTCTGTAATCAATACACAATCGCATCGAACCATCCTTCTTTTTAACAAAAGCACCAGAGCACCCCAAGGAGATACACTAGGTCTGATATATCCCTTGGACATAAGATCTTCCAACTGTGCTTTCAACTCTTTCAGTTCTATCGGTACCATCCTATACGGAGCTCTCGAGATAGGAACACTGGCGAGCACAAGATCTATACTAAAATCTACCTCTCGAACCGGAGGCAACCCTGGAATCTCATCAGGAAACACATCTGCAAACTCGCAAACCACTGGCAGATCTGCCAATGCTGGGCTCGACTTCAATAGATCTACTGAATATACGAGAAAGCCCTCTGCTCCTCTCTGAAGCAATCTACTCATAGTCAGAGCAGATACTAAGGGAATCCGAGATCTGGAACCCTTGCCGTAGAATTTCCACTCATCTGTCATGTCGGGTCTGAATCTGAAAATTTTGTGGAAACAATCTACCGTGGCCCTGTACCTGGTCAACATGTCTATACCAACTATACAATCAAAATCAGCTAGACCAAGTACTACACAATCAAGATCAATATCATGCCCCTCAAACTGAAGCATACAGTGTCTAACAGCAGTCACAGATATCAAACCACTTCCCAACGGAGAAGCTATAGACACTACTGTCGACATCGACTCAACAGGCAATGAATGTCTCAATGCAAAATGTTCAGCTATAAATGTATGAGATGCCCCTGTGTCTATCAACACATATGCAGGATAACCGCAAAGAAAACAGTTACCTGCAATGACGTCATCTGGCGCCTCCTGCGCCTGCTCCTCTGTCAGGGCAAACACCCTAGCCTGCTGTCGAGGAGGTTGACTCACTGTCTGACTACCTCCTGGTCTCTGCTGGGTCTGTGTGGATGGTGGCTGAAAGGAGTGTACAGAGGATGCCTGTCTCTCCATCTGTGGCACTGGTGCTGATGACCCTGCACTCTAGAATCGTTGTGCACCTCTCTGGGGACAAACTCTGGCGAAGTGTCCCTGTTGCCTACAGATGTTGCAGCGTCCCATAACTACTTGACACTGCTCCGTCGCATGTCATCCTCCGCATGAACTACAGTATACGCCACTGTAATCTGAACCCTGACCTCTCTGTCTTGATCCACTCGAACTCGATGAACTACTCCCGGATTTCTTAAACTGCTTGCCCTTTGCCTTCAAAAATTCCTTCTTGCCACTACCACTAGATCCACTATCGAAACGAGGAGGAGGTGGTGGAAACTGTACGGTAGTAGGCTGTGGCGGTCTCTGCCCCTGAACACCGTAGGAAGCCCCTCGTTGCCTGATCAAGCCAGCCTCTGCTCCCTTCGCTCTGTTCAGTGCCTCTGAAAAAGTACTAGGCCGGCCCGTGTTCACCAAGGTAAAGACATCGGGGTTCAGCCCGTTGATGAACTGATCGGCCACTGTCTCGTCGTTCCCGGCCACATGCGGTGCAAATCGTAACAATGCAGAAAATTTAGCCACATACTCCTCGATGTTCCACTGTCCCTGCTTCAAATTCGCAAATTCAGCTCCTTTATCTTTTCGGTAGGAAACGGGGAAGAAGCGCTGATAGAACTCATCTTTGAAGACTTTCCATGTGATATCAATGCCTCGGTGCTCCAAGGCTCTCTTCGTAGTCAACCACCAGCTCTTGGCAACCTCTTGCATCTGATGCCCTATCAACTTCACACGTCGCTCATCAGTATATGCCAAAGACTCAAACAGCATCTCGATATCATCAAGCCAGCTCTCACACTCTACTGCACTCTCTGTGCCCTTCAGAGTAGGCGGATGGAAAGACTGAAATCTCTTCAATAAGGTCTCCATCCGCGTAGCGGTAACATCCATCTGTGCACCTGATGTGCTACCCTGCTCTGGCTGTGGTATACGTCTAGGCGGCATAGATCTGATTATCAAACTGATTAGTACACAATCAATATCATCTGTCTCAGCCCTCCTCTGATCATAGACTCTGATCGAGAATCGGTTCTGATTCAGGCTTGAAATGCTGTAAACCATTTCAGATAATACAACACAACATATAATAGAGAAAGCAATAAATCATGCTAGCATCTCAAAAGCAAGGAAGATGACTCGATCTACCCCGCTCATTCTATTCTATCTCAGTCTACAAACCTACTGCTCTGATGCCACCTGTTGTGGGGACCCGGGCTCTAACTCAATTCTTTTTGGGATTTAATTGGATCTTTGCTTGAAAATGTGGGTCAAAAATTTGCTTTTAATATTAATTCAAATGTATAACTAAAGCATATCATATCTGTAACTGAAATAAACAACATAATGTAAATACATGTCTGTCTAGTACCACCATACACCAGTGTTTACATACCAACTACAACATAAGTGATACAAGTCTAGTAGGAAACACTACAAATCTTCAACGCCCGAGATCTCCACGCTATCATCAATCTCTCATCTAGCTCGAGACCCAGATCCTGCTCCACCTGTTGCCATGCACACATACAGACACGACAACAGCCGGATAATTCCGGTGAGAACATATCCCAGTATAAAACATGGATGCATGCAATGTCATAAATCATGTACAAAAGCATAGCATATATCAATTAACATGAATGAAAATCTAAACATGCCGAAGAATACAAATCTGTATTCAACATTTAAATCTTAACTCGACTCATTTCTAATCTAGGGATCCCGGTGTGAATAAGACGGTCTGTCACCTACCCAACCACTCGGGGCGACGGTACGTCTTATTCCTAGACTTCGGTCAACTCTGTATCGAGGGTCTACACATAGAGCAAATCTACTCCTATGCGTCGATACACCGAAATGTCTAGTTTTGGACAGTCTGCCAATATCTCCTATCTCAGGACTCGAATATAAATCAATAAACAAGGCATTACATA
The DNA here is from genome assembly GCF_022965805.1 of Primulina eburnea. Lineage (NCBI taxonomy): Eukaryota > Viridiplantae > Streptophyta > Magnoliopsida > Lamiales > Gesneriaceae > Primulina > Primulina eburnea. The sequence goes on from NC_133105.1 coordinate 40,757,988, forward strand.
ATGAAATGTAATAACAATCTAGTATGTGATTTAGGGAAACTCGTATCAAATCTGAATCGAGTTGTGCAATCCCGTGACCACATGAATTATACCTTTCTTGTCGCACTGTCTGTCGAGATCTCGAATCAAATGTCAAACCTGTCACTTCAAATCTGAAATGGCAATGTAACAATGCACTCTATCAAAACATAACTCATATCAAAATCTTGCACAAGTCAATACTTAATCATATTCCGTCTCGGTAACAATCGACGGCATAACGGCGTATTTCTTCGATACCAATAACTCCATTTCAACATATAACAATATCAAAATCTCATCAACATCACAATATCAATGACATAATCCTCTTCAACTCTGAAAATCGATATATTCTTCACAAATGCATGCTGAAAATCGAAACAATAGCATACTGTGTCCAAAAATCACTCTGACAACGAATATACGATGCTCTATATATCAAGAACACATATTCGCAACAAAATCATGATTTCTCCAACATCTACAATCTGAATCATACTGAAAATGGAATATACTTACATCCTTAGATAGCTCTTGGTGTAAGGAACAATAATTTCAACTTGGAATTAAAATCGGAACACAAAATCATTCAAAAGCACAAGTTGAAAATCATAAGAACATGAAGCTTTCTCCCAAACATTTCCTCGGCTCTCAGGTTCTGAAATGAAAGAGGAAGGAGACACATATCTATATTGCATGCTCAAGCACAAGTGTTATTATTTTTCAAATGACACGCACGACCGCGGATGCGGTACACTAGTATCGCGGGTGCGCTGTGCCCACGGCACATCTTGGATTTTCCGAAATTCTTAGACCGCGGGTGCGGTCCCTGCATGACCGCGGTGCGGTCTCATCACCGCGGGTGCGGTCCTGTTAGCACCGCGGGTGCGGTGTGGCTTCGCACAAATTCACCAATTTCTTCTCAATGTACCGCGGGTGCTGTATCTCTAACACCGCGGGTGCGGTGTGGCTTCGGCCCAAACCTCACAATTTCAATTTAAATGTCATGCATTCTCCAACTTGTGAATCTCACATCCATAACAGCTGATAATTCTCGAGCCTTACATCATCAGAAGTCCAAACATGTATTGAAAAAGTACCACATCCTCGGAGAGATTGTGGAAAGTAGAGAAGTGTCTTTTGACATAGTCGGCTCCGCAGATAATGTTGTTGATCCACTAGCTAAGCCTTTACCTGGACCATTATTCGTCAAGCATCGCGAATCAATGGTTTTAAAGCATATGGGTAGTTGGCTCTAGTGCAAGTGGGAGATTGTTAGAGTAGGTGCCCGTCGAGCCAAGTGTTGGCCGAGTGTTCACAATGAAACTCTATGTATAAGCAATCTTTATTTTAGTAATATTTGATATTATTATTTTGGCACATCTTTATCTGTATACCCATGCTAGTTGCATAGATAAAGCCCTTGAATATACAAATGGTAGAAAGAATATGAGATGCTCATATGATGAGTATCATGAAACTCATATTTGTAATACTGTAAATTCTAAACGGTTCCTATTCGATTCAGCCGTCACTAAGAAAGATATAGGCCGCTCGAGTTCGAGACTAGTATCTGCGATGTGAGTACCATGTTTCATTGGTAGGGGACATTGTGATGTCCGAACATGCAGATATGTGCTCCTTGTAGAGTGCACTGAACAACCCTCCATAAAGGGACTTTCCAAGTGGTTCTAACTTATCGAGTGGAAATGTCCTAGTTTATGGTTGTACAGAATTAGTCCTTATGACCCGGGACAACATTGAGACTCTATGTGCTAGAATTACACTTTCACTTGTTTACCGACTCTCATGGGGTCATCAGGTGGCAAGGTTGGGTGTTCTGTCGAAACACATAGGAGTCGATGCATTGTAGTCGGGGATTCACCGCTTACCTTCGGGTATGGATATCCTATGTGTTATCATGTGTATGTAGGTTGAAATCTCTGGCCAGAGTATGGTTGTAATTATGAAAGGGGTTTCATAGATTACACCATCGATGCAACTACGACATGACACATATTATCGATTAATTGACAACTCTCAATATACCAATGGTTGTCGAATCGGTCGGGGTATATGAGTTTAAGGTACCGTACTGTACGCTAACCATAATTGAATGGTTCTTGCAGGCACTATCATTTGATACCTAGGGAATCATGTAAGCGATGCTGCTAGGCGTTTAACATGATTGGTTGGGTACTATCAGACTTGAGTTCTGACGTTCTTGTTATCAAGGAGTTGATAAGTAAGAATGGAGCAATTGGGGTATGCTCATATAAGGACATGTTTAGTCCGAATCACATAGAGATGTGAACCCACGGCTAGTCGTATCAGTGAACCATTGAGGGCCACACAAGTACTAGCTTTCTAGATCCCGTTGAGAAGTAAAAATAGTTCAATGTGTTGAACGGCTTATAAAGGAGTTTATAAGCGTAAGGAAAATTAGAAGTATGACTTCTATGAAAGGAGAAAAAGTTCAATGTGTTGAACGACTTATAAATGAGTTTATAAGTGTAAAGAAAAATAGAAGTATGACTTCTATGAGAGAAATGTAAATTTTAATTTATGGAAGTGTTCCTAAATTAAAATTTGGCCAAGTGAATAATGTATTTGAAAATTGTGATTTTCATAAACATTATTATGGACTAAATTAAATTAATTCAAGTGTTGAATTAATTAAACACTAGTGGACCTAGTAGAGTCCAAATAATTAAATTAATTCAAGTGTTGAATTAATTAAATTATATTGAGTCTTGTAGAGCTCAATTTAAATTAATTATTTAACTAGTGGGACTTAGGTAAATTCAAGTAATGTTTAATTAGTCTCAAATATGTTTGAGATAATTAAATTTAGTCCATGGTTTTTATTTTGATAAAAACCATATAATATGCATGCATGGGAGGTGAAAGGTTGGGAGACTACTTTTTGAGTTTTCAAGGCATAGCATGCACCTTTTTGACTCTACTTTTCCCACAACCAAAAAAATGTCTCTCCTTCTCTCCTAGGATGAATAGTGCCGAAAATACTATTCACTCTCTCTCCAATTTTTCTTTCTTCAATGGTTGAAGAAACACTCACTTCTCTTTGAAAAATCCTCATATTTTTCTAGTGCAAAATATGAGGGGATTTACCTAGTTGGTGGTGGGACTAATTTGAAGAAAAGATTCAAGAAGAAAGGAGGAGAGCTTGTAGATTTATCTTCCATTCAAGAGCCAAGTTGTTTACAACTTGGTTGGAGCCATTACATCAACCTCAAGAGGTTGATAGGTACATTTCTTAACACCCTATGTATGACATAATGGTGTTTTTGTATTTGCTACACAAGATTCATGTGGTGGCCGAAATTTTTGTATGAAAATTTAAATTTTTTAAACTTCCGTTGCCCTTCCGGTCACCGTAACCGATCCCCTTTCACAAATGACAACTTCAGTTTGTCCATCCGTTTGAGGATGACAAGTAGTAGAATACAACAATTTTTTGCCAAGTTTAGCCCATAAAGTCTTCCAAAAGTAACTCAAGAATTTAACATCGCGATCAGAAGCAATAGTCCTAGTCATGCAATGCAACCTAACGACTTTTCTAAAGAACAAATCCGCAATGTTTGAAGCATCAACGCTTTTATGAAATGCTATAAAATGTGCCATCTTAGAGAATCTATCACAACAACGAAAATAGAATCCCTCCCCATCTTATTTCTAGGCAACCCCAAAATAAAGTCCATAGAAATGTCAATCGAAGTTCTTTTTAAGAATAGCACGCAAAAGTGTTCCCAAAGTTCTATTGACAACTTCAGTTTGTCCATCCGTTTGAGGATGATTAGTAGTAGAAAACAACAATTTTGTGCCAAGTTTAGCCCATAAAGTCTTCCAAAAGTACCTCAAGAATATAACATCGCGACCAGAAACAATAGTCATATGCATGCCATGCAACCTAACGACTTCTCTAAAGAACATATCCGCAATGTTTGAAGCATCATCGGTTTTATGACAAGCTATAAAATATGCCATCTTAGAGAATCTATCCACAACAACAAAAATAGAATCTCTCCACTTCTTAATCCTAGGCAACCCCAATATAAAGTCCATACAAATGTCAATCCAAGTTCTTTTTAAGATTAGCACGCAAAAGTGTTCCCGAAGTTCTACAGACAACTTCAGTTTGTCCATCCGTTTGTGGATGACAAGTAGTAGAAAACATCAATTTTGTGCCAAGTTTAGCCCATAAAGTATTCCAAAAGTAACTCAAGAATTTAACATCGCGATAAGAAGCAATAGTCTTAGTCATGCCATGCAACCTAACGACTTCTCTAAAGAACAAATCCGCAATGTTTGAAGCATCATCGGTTTTATGACGAGCTATAAAATGTGCTGTAATGCCCGGAAATTTAATCCTGTTAATCCGTAATTATTGATTTATAATTTGATATGATTACGAAAGGATTAATCGGGACACGAAATACAAGTACGTGTGAAAAGTGTGTATATGTGTGAGAAGCTCCACGCACATGCGCGAACCAATGCGCGCACATGCGCGCTGCAGGCAGTAGGTTTCGCGCATATGCGCGGGTGAATGCGCGCATATGCGCGAAGAGGCCAGTAGCATGATTGCCGAGACAGCATGTTGGGCGCACATGCGCGGTCAGAGTTGCGCATATGCTCGACACCTCCAGAGCGTTTGGCGCACGTGCGCGAGAATAAGCGCGCATATGCGCGAGTGGCCGAGTTGTACATTGCGCAGACCAGTAGGTCTCGCGCATATGCGCCGAGGAAGTCGCGCATATGCGCGAGACGTGTTTGGCTAAGGACGCGCCATTTGCCTTCATGCATGTAGGTGGATGTATAAATATATATAGGATTATGCATATAATCCTTCAGAATCATCCGCAAGAAATCGAGAAAGGGGTTGGAGAAAAGTTATTGAAAATCCTTACGCCTTTTCTGAGAAATCCGTCCGTCTGATTTGGATTCCGACTTCGGTACCGAGTTCCTAGCAACGTAGGCTACAACTGGACGTAAGTTTTGCTACGTTTTGACATGCTTTGAATTTATGCTATTGTCATAATTGAATAGGATTCAGATATGATGTTCTTGATATGTTAGACATCGTAGAATCGAAGTCCGATTAAGAAATAGACTGATTATGGAATTGTTATGAATTTCTGATTATAATCAGTTGATATCAGACAGATTTGGATTATGGATTGATTGTAGAATGGATTGGATATGAGTTATAGATTGTAACTGTTATCTGGTGAATTTGTATTGACGGGAATATTGAGATTGTACAGTTATGCCGTCAATTTTGAATTAAATCCAGATTGATCAGATTGTTATGGAATTGACTAGTATATTGATATGAGATTATTGATATTGTCAGTACCAGACAGATTGTGAGTTCTGGACTTTGACTGAGTGGGAAACCGAGACTGCAACGAAAGGTATAAGTCAATGTGGTATTGGGAGATGGACTTGAGTCGGTTTAGACTTGGGTTTCCCTAAATCACATACTTTACTTTATTGCATTGATATTTGCATTGATTGATTTATATACTCGTTCTCTTGACTTTAGACAGCAGGTATTAGAGGAGTCATCTTATGACAGAAGTGCCGTTAGTGGTGGGATCACCACGGGCACATTGCACGATGTCATAAGATGGTGTATTGGCGGATGTGCCAAAGTCTGTCACTGGATGTTTGGCTATCGATGTGGATAGGATGGTGGCTTTTTCTATTACTGTTAATCAGTATTGTATCGATGTGGATAGATTGTAGCTCTTCTATTACTGTTAATCGATGTCATATCGATGTGGATAGAATTAGAGTTGCTTCTATTACTGTTAATCGGTACTATATTGGTGTGGATAGAATAACAGCTTCCTCTATTACTGTTGATCGATACCGTATCGATGTGAATAGAACTGGAGTCTTTTCTATTACTGTTGATCGATACCATATCGGCGTGGATAGAACTGGAGTCTTTTCTATCACTGTTAGTCGATATACACATGCAAATCTGGAAACCGGGATCCCTAGACTAGGATTGAGTCTAGTCTGACTTATGATTGACGTCGACAGTTTGATTTGATATTGTTTATGTTTCAGATTTTGATCCATATTCATGTTACCTGATCACATGCTTTATATTGTTTATATGATTGCATGTTTCGTTGATTTATACTGGGATTATATTCTCACCGGTATATCCGGCTGTTGTCTTGTCTGTATGTGTACTTGACAACAGGTGGGACAGGTTCAGGGTCGAGAAGATGAAGAGAGAGATCGTGATTAGCGTGGTGGCACCGGACTTGGACTAGAGATAGGGTTGAACACTTGATAGTAGTTGTCAAACCCTAGTTTGAATAAATGTGTTGTAATACAGGACTTGTATTTTATATACTGATATGTATATATGTTTTAATTTCACTACGTTCCGCATTTAAAAAAAAAAATTAGACCCTGTTTATAATTGATTAATTAGTCCCAAAGATGATTAAGAACTTGATTAGCATCCGGGTCCCCACAACAGGTGGTATCAGAGCGAGAGATCCCTTAGACTGAGATAGGAGCTAGTGAGCGGGGTAGATTGATTTTCTTTCCTGATTTTGATTGCTAGCATGAATACCTGTTTTAATACATATTTGCCTGAATATCTGATTTTGATATGGTATTGTGTATTATTCGGAATGGATCAGCTGTAAGATGATCCGAGGAGGATTGAAACTGGTAAGTGGTATTTGGAATTACTAACCTCTTCGATTATCAGATATGCCTCCGAGAAGAGTACCGGAACAGGGTAGTTCCTCGAATCCTCCCATGGATGTGACCCCTACTCCAATGGAGCAATTGTTGAAAAGATTTCAGTCATTCCATCCACCGACTTTGAAAGGAACGGAGAATTCCATGGAATGTGAAAGTTGGTTGGACGACATTGAATCACTGTTTAACTCTTTGGAGTATACTGAGGAAAAGAGGGTGAAACTGATCGGACACCAGATGCATGACGTTGCTAAACACTGGTGGAATACGACAAAACGGGCTTTGGAATTACGAGGTACGGCCATTACCTGGAATTTGTTTAGGACTGAATTTTATCTACGGTTCTTTCCAGTTTCATATAGGAAGGACAAGGGAGCTGAGTTTGCAAACCTGAAACAAGGCCAGTTGAACATTGAGGATTATGTGGCTAAGTTTTCTACTCTGCTCCGATTTGCCCCTCATGTGGCAGGAAGTGATGAGGCCGTTGCAGACCAGTTCATAAATGGTCTAAATCCTGAAATCTTTACCCTGGTGAATACCGGAAGGCCAAACAATTTCACTGATGCATTGAACCGAGCCAAGGGAGCTGAAGCCGGATTGATAAGACAGAAAGAGGCTTCGTTTGTGCCTTCAGCACCGAGTTCACAGATGCCTCCACCATTTCCTCGATTTGAAAGTGGTAGTGGAAGTGGGAAGAAAGACTTCCTGAAGGCTAAAGGGAAGAAATTCAAGAAAGCTGGGAGTAGCTCCTCTAGTTCGAGTGGCTCTAGACAGACTACTCAGGGCCAGAATTATACAGGACCATACTGTAGCACCTGTGGAGGGAGGCATTCCACAGAGCAGTGCAGAGGAGTGTTCGGCAATTGCCGCATCTGTAAGCAGCATGGACACTTTGCTCGAGTGTGTCCCCAGAGAGGTGCACAGGGATCACAGGCAGCTGAGTCATCGGGATCAGTTGCTCAGCCAGGGAGACGACCCTCTGCCGTGCATTCCTTTCAGCCAGCACCGTCTACTCAGTCACAGCAGAGGCCAGGAGGAAGCCAGACAGCGAGCCAGCCTCCTCGACAGCAGGCCCGACTATTCGCTTTGACTGAGGAGCAAGCACAGGATGCACCTGATGATGTCGTGGCAGGTAACTGTTTTATTTCTGGTTATCCTGCATATATATATATTGATTGATACTGGCGCATCACATACCTTCATATCTGAGCGATTTGCTTTGATGCATTCTTTGCCTATTGAGTCTTTAGCTACTGTAGTATCTGTCTCGTCTCCATTAGGGACAGGTTTGATATCAGTGAAGTCTGTGAAATTTTGTATACTGCAGTATGATGGGCATAAGATTGAGTTAGACTGTATTGTGCTTGGTTTATCTGATTTTGATTGTATTATCGGTATCGATACGTTAACCAAGTATAGAGCTACAGTTGATTGTTTCCCCAAGATAGTTCGATTCAGACCTGAGATGGCTGAAGAGTGGAAATTTTATGGTAAGGGTTCTCGTGCTAGAATTCCTTTGATATCTGCAATGAATATGACTCGATTATTGCAGAAAGGAGCTGATGGATTCTTGGTATATTCAGTTGATTTACTGAAGTCGAGCCCATCATTGGCGGACTTGCCAGTGGTGTGTGAGTTTGCTGATGTCTTTCCAGATGAGATTCCTGGATTACCTCCGATGCGAGAGATAGACTTCAGCATTGAATTGATGCCAGGAACAGTTGGAGGATTTACTGGCCAAGGGATATATCAGACCGAGTGTATCTCCTTGGGGTGCTCCAGTACTGTTCGTGAGAAAGAAAGACGGGTCAATGAGACTTTGTATCGACTACAGGCAACTGAACAAGGCAACGGTAAAGAATAAATATCCATTGCCTCGTATTGATGATCTATTTGATCAGTTGCTGGGTTCATCTGTGTATTCCAAAATCGATCTGAGATCTGGATACCATCAATTGAGAGTCAGGGAGTCTGATATCTCAAAGACTGCATTTAGAACCAGGTATGGACATTATGAATTTATTGTCATGCCATTTGGTTTGACGAATGCCCCGGCGGTATTTATGGGATTGATGAACCGCGTCTTTCAGAAATACTTGGATGATTTTGTTATCATATTCATTGATGATATATTGATTTATTCGAAGAATATGATTGAGCATGCTAATCATCTGAGGACTGTATTGAGAATCTTGAGGACGGAGAAACTGTATGCTAAACTGTCGAAATGCGAGTTCTGGTTGAAACAGGTGATATTTTTGGGTCACATTATATCGGGAGACGGTATATCAGTTGATCCCAATAAGGTTGAAGCCGTGATCAGTTGGCCGAGAGCTACATCTGTGCCAAAAATTCGCAGTTTTATGGGTTTGGCAGGATATTATCGCCGATTCATCAAAGATTTTTCGAGTATTGCCAAACCGATTACACAGTTGACTCAGAAAAATGCTCCATTTGTGTGGACAGAAGACTGCTGTTTGTCTAGATTAGTATTTGAGACAGATCATAGACCAATAAAATTATATACTATTCAAGCGGAACCGGAGCTGATTTTGAAAATTAAAGCGGCTCAGAGAGTTGATCAGAATATACAAAAGTCGATTGTTTCAGACCGTGACCCTCGGTTTACATCGCACTTTTGGCAGAGTTTGCAGAAAGCTCTAGGTACAAAGCTACATCTAAGTACCGCATATCATCCACAGACTGACGGACAGTCAGAACGAACGATTCAGACATTGGAAGATATGTTGAGAGCTGTAGTGCTTGATTTCGGCACTAATTGGCAAGATGCATTTCCATTTTGCGAGTTTTCGTACAACAATAGCTATCAAACAAGTATTGAGATGGCCCCATTTGAAGCGTTGTACGGAAAGAAATGCAGATCCCCTCTTTACTGGGATGATATCTCTGAAGTTCCTGAGACTGGACCTGATATGATCAGAGATATGACTGAGAAAGTAAAGTTGATTCAGAAGAAAATGAAGGCAGCTCAGGACAGAAAAGCCAAATATGCCAACCTCAGACGACGACCGTTGGTATTTGAGGTGGGAGACCGAGTATTCCTGAAGATTTCACCTTTCAGGGGTGTTGTCTGATTTGGAAAGAAAGGGAAATTGTCTCCAAGATATGTAGGTCCATATGAGATTCTTGAAAAGATAGGAGATCGTGCCTATCGACTTGCATTGCCGCCTTCATTGTCCGAGATACATGATGTCTTTCATGTATCGATGCTGCGGAAGTATCTCCCTGATGATTCTCATGTGATTCAGCCAGACGAGACTGAGCTGGACGAGACATTGAGTTATGTCGAGAAACCGATCCGGATTATCGATCGTAAAGAAAAACAGCTCAGAACAAAGATGATTCCATTGGTGAAAGTTCAATGGACTCGTCATGGCGTTGAAGAGGCCACGTGGGAGACTGAATCTGACATGAGACAGGAATTCCCAGCATTATTTTACTGATGTAAATACGTACTCGCCTGTAATTACAGTCCTTCTTAATGATATGATTTGATTATCGATGATTTCGAGGACGAAATCGTATCTTAGGGGGGGAGAAATATAATGCCCGGAAATTTAATCCTGTTAATCCGTAATTATTGATTTATAATTTGATATGATTACGAAAGGATTAATCAGGACACGAAATACACGTACGTGTGAAAAGTGTGTATATGTGTGAGAAGCTCCACGCACATGCGCGAACCAATGCGCGCACATGCGCGCAGCAGGCAGTAGGTTTCGCGCAAATGCGCGGGTGAATGCGCGCATATGCGCGAAGAGGCCAGTAGCATGATTGCCGAGACAGCATGTTGGGCGCACATGCGCGGTCAGAGTTGCGCATATGCTCGACACCTCCAGAGCGTTTGGCGCACGTGCGCGAGAATAAGCGCGCATATGCGCGAGTGGCCGAGTTGTACATTGCGCAGACCAGTAGGTCTCGCGCATATGCGCCGAGGAAGTCGCGCATATGCGCGAGACGTGTTTGGCTAAGGACGCGCCATTTGCCTTCATGCATGTAGGTGGATGTATAAATATATATAGGATTATGCATATAATCCTTCAGAATCATCCGCAAGAAATCGAGAAAGGGGTTGGAGAAAAGTTATTGAAAATCCTTACGCCTTTTCTGAGAAATCCGTCCGTCTGATTTGGATTCCGACTTCGGTACCGAGTTCCTAGCAACGTAGGCTACAACTGGACGTAAGTTTTGCTACGTTTTGACATGCTTTGAATTTATGCTATTGTCATAATTGAATAGGATTCAGATATGATGTTCTTGATATGTTAGACATCGTAGAATCGAAGTCCGATTAAGAAATAGACTGATTATGGAATTGTTATGAATTTCTGATTATAATCAGTTGATATCAGACAGATTTGGATTATGGATTGATTGTAGAATGGATTGGATATGAGTTATAGATTGTAACTGTTATCTGGTGAATTTGTATTGACGGGAATATTGAGATTGTACAGTTATGCCGTCAATTTTGAATTAAATCCAGATTGATCAGATTGTTATGGAATTGACTAGTATATTGATATGAGATTATTGATATTGTCAGTACCAGACAGATTGTGAGTTCTGGACTTTGACTGAGTGGGAAACCGAGACTGCAACGAAAGGTATAAGTCAATGTGGTATTGGGAGATGGACTTGAGTCGGTTTAGACTTGGGTTTCCCTAAATCACATACTTTACTTTATTGCATTGATATTTGCATTGATTGATTTTGAAAGCGGACCGGTTACGGTGGCCGGAAACGCAACGGAAGCAAAATTTTCGAATTTTTAAGGCATAATTTCGGCCACCATGGATTTGATGCAATATTTACAAAAACAAAAACCATACATAGGATGTTTAGAAGTTTTACCTATCAACTTTAAAAAGTTGATTGTGGCTCCAACTTTGTTGACTAGCAACAAAGCTCTTGAATGGAAGATGAATCTACAAGCTCTCCTCCAAATCCTTGAAACTTTCCTTCAAATTAGGCCCACCACCAACTAGGTAGATCCCCTCACAATTTGCACTAGAAAAATGTGAGGATTTTTCAAAGAGAAGTGTAGTGTTCCTCAACAAATTGAAGAACAAGAAAATGAAGAAAATTGAGAGAGAATGGCATGAAGATTTCGGCCATGACCCTTGCAAGAATGGGGAAGGAAGACTTGTCTTGGATGTCCAAAAAGCAAAAAGCAAAAACACCTTTTTGCATGCCATGCCTTGATATCCCAAAAAGTAGTCTCCAACTCTTGACCTCCCATGCATGCAAACTATATAATATGGTTTTTAATCAAATTAAAAACCTTGGACTAAATTTAATTATCTCAAACACATTTGAGACTATTTAAACATTACTTGAATTTACCCAAGTCCCACTAGTTAAATAATTATTTTAATTGAGTTCTACAAGACTCAATATAATTTAATTAATCCAACACTTGAATTAATTTAATTATTTAGACTCTACTAGGTCCACTAGTGTTTAATTAATTCAACACTTGAATTAATTTAATTTAGTCCATAATAATGTTTATGAAAATCACAATTTTCAAATACAATATTCACTTGGCCAAATTTTAATTTAGGAACACTTCCATAAATCAAAATTTACATTTCTCTCATAGAAGTCGCACTTCTATTTTTCTTTACACTTATAAACTTATTTATAAGTCGTTCAACACATTGAACTATTTTCTCCTTTATAGAAGTCATACTTCTAATTTTACTTACGCTTATAAACTCCTTTATAAGCCGTTCAACACATTGAACTATTTTTACTTCTCATCGGGATTTACAAAGCTAGTACTTGTGTGGCCCTCAATGGTTCATTGATACAACTAGCCGTGGGTTCACATCTCAATGTGATTCGGACTAAACATGTCCTTATTCGAGCATACCCCAATTGCTCCATTCTTACTTATCAACTCCTTGATAGTAAGAACGTCAGAACTCAAGTCTGATAGTACCCAACCAATCACGTTAAACGCCTAGCAGCATCGTTTACGTGATTCCCTAGGTATCACATGATAGTGCCTGCAAGAACCATTCAATTATGGTTAGCGTACAGTACGGTCCCTTCAACACATATATCCCGATCGATTCGACAACCATTGGTTCATCGAGAGTTGTCAATGAATCGATACTATGTGTCATGTCGTAGTTGCATCGATGGTGCAATCTATGAAACACCTTTCATAATTACAACCATACTCTGGCCAGAGATTTCGATCTACATACACATGATAACACATAGGATATCCATACCCGAAGGTAAGCGGTGAATCCCCGACTACAATGCATCGACTCCTATGTGTTTCGACAGAACACCCAACCTTGCCACCTGATGACCCCATGAGAGTCGGTAAACAAGTCAAAGTGTAATTCTAGCACATAGAGTCTCAATGTTGTCCCGGGTCATAAGGACTAATTCTGTACAACCATAAACCAGGACTTTTCCACTCGATAAGTGAGAACCACTTGGAAAGTCCTTTTATGGAGGGTTGTTCAGTGCACTCTACAAGGAGCACCTATCTGCATGTTCGGACATCACAATGTCCCCTACCAATGAAACATGGTACTCACATCGCAGATACTAGTCTCTAACTCGAGCGGCCTATATCCTTCTTAGTGGCGGCTGAATCGACTAGGAACCGTTTAGAATATACAGTATTACAAATATGAGTTTCATGATACTCATCATATGAGCATCTCATATTCTTTCTACTATTTGTATATTCAAGGGCTTTATCTATGCAGCTAGCAGGGGTATACAGATAAAGATTTGCCAAAATAATAATTTCAAATATTATTAAAATAAAGACAGCTTATACATAGAGTTTCATTGTGAACACTCGGCCAACACTTGGCTCGACGTGCACCTACTCTAACAATCTCCCACTTGCACTAGAGCCAACTACCTATATGCGTAAAACCCATTGATTCGCGATGCTTGTCGAACAATGGTCCAGGTAAAGGCTTAGCTAGTGGATCAACAACATAATCTGCGGAGCCGACTTTGTCAATAGACACTACTCTTCTTTCCACAATCTCTCCGAGGATGTGGTACTTTCTCAATACGAGTTTGGATTTCTGATGAGACCTTGTCTCCTTTGCTTGAGCTAAAGCTCCCGTGTTGTCACACAACACCGGGATAGGAGCAACTTCATTAGGAATGACGTCCAACTCTTAGACGAAATTCCTTATCCAAACAGCCTCCCTTGCTGCATCTGATGCAGCAATGTATTCGGCCTCTGTGCTGGAATCCGTATTATTGTCTTGCTTGGAACTCTTCCAAGAGACAGCAGCACCGTTGAGCATGAATACAAAACTAGAGGTTGACTTCGAGTTATCGATATCGCTTTGGAAGCTAGAGTCGGTATAGCCTTCCAATTTCAGTTCTCTACCCCCATAGACCAAGAACAACTTATTGGTCCTTCTCAACAACTTGAGGATGTCTTTCACAGCTTTCTAGTTGTGGAAGACCGGGGTTCTATTGATATCTTATCACTGCACATAGTGAAAACGCCACGTCAGGACGTGTAGATATCATCCCATACATGATGTTACCAATTGCCGAAGCATACGGAATGCGTGTCATCGTCACTATCTCTGCATCTGTCTTGGGAGACAGACTTGGATAGGGACACGCCATGACACACTGGTAGATGTCCTCTCATGGACTCATCCATCAAGAACTGCTTCATGATGGTATCAATGTATGTGGATTGGGTGAGACCAAGCCATCTTTTCGATCTATCTCAATAGATCTGTATCCCAATACTAAAGATGCTTCACCCAAGTCCTTCATCGAGAACTTACTCGCTAACCATATCTTTGTTGATTGCAACATTCCTACATCATTTCCAATGAGTAGAATGTTATCAACATATAACACCAGGAATGTCACAACACTCCCACTGACCTTCTTATACACATAGGGTCCCTCATGATTCTTAGTAAATCAAACTATTTGATTGTACTGTCGAATCTGAGGTTCCAACTCCTAGATGCCTGCTTTAGATCATAAATAGATCTTTGAAGTTTGCATACCATATGCTCACTTCCGATAGATGTAAACCCTTCAGGTTTAGACATGTAAATAACTTTCTTAAAATCCCCATTTAAGAAAGTTTGTCTTGACATCCATCTGCCATATCTCATAGTCATACTATGCAGCTATGGCTAATAAAATCCTTATGGACTTGAACATTGCGATTGGCAAAAGGTTTCCTCAAAGTCAACTCCTTGTCTTTGAGTATATCCTTTTGCCACCAATCGCGCCTTGAAAGTCAACACCTTCCCATCCTCCCCAAGTCCCTGTGGGAACAGTTCCCACAGGTGGATCCACAAGATCCTACACTTGGTTCGAATGCATGGAATTCAACTCAGATTCCATTTCTTCAAGTCACTTGGATGAATTGGCATCAGATAACGCTTCCTTGAAGGTCCATGGATCACATCCATGGTTAGGCTCATCATGGCCTTCTTCAAGAAGCTGACCATACCTCATAGGTGGTCTCGAGACTTTCTCGTATCTGCTAGGAGCTTGTATCTCCTCTCTTGGCTCATCGGGTGTGGGTTCTATAATTGTGGGTTTCTCTCGAACCTCTTCGAGTTCTATCATCTGCCTTTTTCTATCCAATAGAAAATCCCTTTCCAAAAAGGTTGCATTCCTAGAAACAAACACCTTTGTTTCTTGGGGATGATAGAAATAATATCCAACTCAATTCCTTGGATATCCCACAAAGTGACATAAAATGGATCAACAATCCAATTTATCTCCCACTTACCTGCTTCACAAAAGCAGGGCTCCCCATATTCTAAGATAAGAATATTTGGGAGGTTTACCCATCCATATCTCATATGGTGTCTGCCTTTGAATGGACATTTAGTAGAATATCTTTTACTTTTAAGTTATAGAGATCGTTTTTCAAGTTCTCAAGTACCAATTAAACATTCATTCTTGTAAATGTTGCAAACACCTTTGCTAAATAAACAAGAATATCCATTTTTATCATAATAGAAATGGAAACAATGTTTTACAAAATTAGGTACAAACAAAACATCTCACAAAATTAACTTAAACTATTGTTCAACAATAAGTAAACATCCTCAATAGCCTTGGCAGCAACTCTTGCTCCATTGCCCATTCTCAAGAAGGTCACACCTTCCTTAAGCTTCCTACTTCTTCCCATCACCTGTAACACATTACAGAGATGTGATCAATATTTGGTATCCAATACCCAAGAAGTAGAGTTAATTAAAATGTTTACTTCAATGTAGAACATACCATTTCCAGAACTTTTCTGGGCCAGATATTCCTTGCAATTTCGCTTCCAATGTCCAGGCTTCTTGCAGTGATGACAAACATCACAAGTCTTGTCAGCCTTAACTGGTCTGGCTGCCACAACGGGATTCGGAGATTGCCTCAACAAGGGCACGTTCTTCTTGGGACTTTGGAAAGAACTCTTCTTTCCCTTCCCATGTGGATCAGTCTTCGTACCAGATGAAGAACCCACATAAAGAACCAACTTCTCTTTCTTGATGGTGGATTCAAACGTAACAAGCATGTTTACCAATTCCTCAAGGGTCGGTTCCATCTTGTTCATGTTGAAGTTCACCACAAAAGGATCAAATGAGCTAGGCAGCGATAACAGCAACACGTCGGTGGTCAACTCCGAAGGCAAGATCAAATCCATGCCAACGAGCTTGTCCACGAGCCCGATCACCTTTAGGCCATGCTCATGGACCGAGTCCCCATCTCGCATGCGCAAAGTGATCAGCTCCTTGACGGTTGCATGCCTAAGAGGACGCGTTTGCTCTCCAAAGAGCTCCTTGAGGTGCAAATGAATGTCAGCAGCATTCTTTGCACCCTCAAAACGCCTCTGTAGCTCATCGTTCATAGAAGTCAGCATATAACACCTAGCTATCAAGTCATGGTCACACCATTCCTCGTAAGCCTGCAATTCCTCAGGAGTGCAGTCAGTCGGAGCCTCAACAGGGGCGACTGAGTCAGTGTATATGTTACCCTTTCCGAATTTAAGACTATTTTCAAATTTCTTAGCCAAGTGAGGTAATTAGGTCCAGTTAATATGTGTTTGTCGAGTATTATAGATATCGAATTGCGCATCGAAGACATTGTTGATTTGTACTGAAAAGTAAAAACAGATAAATGTTGATGACTATTTAAAATATTTGGTAAGATATAAAGTATGGACTTTAACTTTATAAATTTTTACTCCCACTGTTTTGACATCTTTCACTACCCTCTAGTGAAAACGGGAAACTCTTTCCTCAGTAGGTACGTAAGGTCCAATTAGCGAATTGTGATCCCGAATAATATCGGCCATCACAATTCCTAAAAGGTAGTTTCCAATTGCATCGCCATGCAACCCTCTACGTATACTTTTGTCTCACGTTTGATTAGGACCCAATAATATGACGTCGTTCATCTTTACGTGTCAAGCCTAACCCATCGATATTGAACCTTAATGGACGGTCGCCATGAGTTCCCTCAATAATATGAGCCGAAATCATGGGAGTTCCACGTAGTTCACATCACCATGTCAATGGATGTCACAGCTTTCCGGCACCCAAAGCTCCCCCAATAATATGAGCCGAGCCCCGAGTACGGGTAGCGTTCATCATGCACCCATTGTCGATGGAAGACAAGGAAATTATAACCAGTTTTATAATTCCCCTTTTCGGGCTTGATATTAATTTTGAATCTTATTCAAAATGAGGGTTTTTAATTTTGAAAGGTCTCATCATTAATTTTATTTTAAAAGCTCGCCATGTTTGATCGTATGTTTGCCGGATTCATGCAACTTTGTTATTATAATAATAATAACGCACATACTCATTATTTATAACATATCATGCATATATTATAAATAGAAAACAGTACAAGGATGATCAATTGCCCCAACACTAATGGCCCGTGTGAGCCAAACACGGGCCTAGGTCCAATCCTAGGGTAAATGCACGGGATGCAATGCAACTAAATTATTACATTAGCATCCAATATTACATGTCTTCGATCTTCATAATCACCAAGGCCACCATCTTCCAATCTTGATCTTCACCTATTCTAATATTTACAATTAAATATCCATGGCATATAGGGATACAACTCATGGGGGGTGGGAACGGGCCATAAACCAAGCCCACTTTAAATTGATAATTATTACAATCATACAACACAAATATCCTAGCATACACCTAGCAAATTGGGCTTGGGCTTTTGATCATCCTTCATGCATAATATCACATATCATACACCATCAATTAATTATCACTATAATTAATTGATCCAATATTATATATCTTGATCCAATCACTAACCGCCACAATTATAAATTAAATTAACAAAGTATACAAACACCTTTGTCTACTTTCAAATTAATTTATTTATAATCGAATTTCTTGTAAATCACAATTTACTATAAATAATTAAAGTCCCACTTCAATTATTTATTTTATGAGAAAATATGTGCAACATTTGTAAATTTAAACTTAAGGGCCCAAAAACCATTTTTCACCAAAAATACTTAGGTCCATTTAAATTTCACAAATAATGTTGTCCATCCAATGGCCTAACATCTCAAGGCCCATGACACTAAGATTGTCCAAAACACTTTTGGAAACCCTAGCCGTCATCGCCGTCGCCGGAGCTCCGTCGCCGGATTCCGGCAACAACAAAAATTTTTTTTTTTTTTATTTTAAAAAGACATTTCGGGCAGCCCCTTGGGCTGCCCCTCGGCTGCCCGAAATTTTCGGGCAGCCCCTTTCGGGCAGCCCCTCGGCTGCCCGGAAAACAATTTTTTTTTTTTTTTTTGTTTTGCTAAAAAATTTTCGGCCCTATGAAATTTTTGCACAAAAAAAATCTCAAACGGTTAGAAATCGATCTCAACATAATATTATGCAAATATTACACAAAATCCGTAACCTAAGCTCGGATACCACTTGAAAGCGGACCGGTTACGGTGGCCGGAAACGCAACGGAAGCAAAATTTTCGAATTTTTAAGGCATAATTTCGGCCACCATGGATTTGATGCAATATTTACAAAAACAAAAACCATACATAGGATGTTTAGAAGTTTTACCTATCAACTTTAAAAAGTTGATTGTGGCTCCAACTTTGTTGACTAGCAACAAAGCTCTTGAATGGAAGATGAATCTACAAGCTCTCCTCCAAATCCTTGAAACTTTCCTTCAAATTAGGCCCACCACCAACTAGGTAGATCCCCTCACAATTTGCACTAGAAAAATGTGAGGATTTTTCAAAGAGAAGTGTAGTGTTCCTCAACAAATTGAAGAACAAGAAAATGAAGAAAATTGAGAGAGAATGGCATGAAGATTTCGGCCATGACCCTTGCAAGAATGGGGAAGGAAGACTTGTCTTGGATGTCCAAAAAGCAAAAAGCAAAAACACCTTTTTGCATGCCATGCCTTGATATCCCAAAAAGTAGTCTCCAACTCTTGACCTCCCATGCATGCAAACTATATAATATGGTTTTTAATCAAATTAAAAACCTTGGACTAAATTTAATTATCTCAAACACATTTGAGACTATTTAAACATTACTTGAATTTACCCAAGTCCCACTAGTTAAATAATTATTTTAATTGAGTTCTACAAGACTCAATATAATTTAATTAATCCAACACTTGAATTAATTTAATTATTTAGACTCTACTAGGTCCACTAGTGTTTAATTAATTCAACACTTGAATTAATTTAATTTAGTCCATAATAATGTTTATGAAAATCACAATTTTCAAATACAATATTCACTTGGCCAAATTTTAATTTAGGAACACTTCCATAAATCAAAATTTACATTTCTCTCATAGAAGTCGCACTTCTATTTTTCTTTACACTTATAAACTTATTTATAAGTCGTTCAACACATTGAACTATTTTCTCCTTTATAGAAGTCATACTTCTAATTTTACTTACGCTTATAAACTCCTTTATAAGCCGTTCAACACATTGAACTATTTTTACTTCTCATCGGGATTTACAAAGCTAGTACTTGTGTGGCCCTCAATGGTTCATTGATACAACTAGCCGTGGGTTCACATCTCAATGTGATTCGGACTAAACATGTCCTTATTCGAGCATACCCCAATTGCTCCATTCTTACTTATCAACTCCTTGATAGTAAGAACGTCAGAACTCAAGTCTGATAGTACCCAACCAATCACGTTAAACGCCTAGCAGCATCGTTTACGTGATTCCCTAGGTATCACATGATAGTGCCTGCAAGAACCATTCAATTATGGTTAGCGTACAGTACGGTCCCTTCAACACATATATCCCGATCGATTCGACAACCATTGGTTCATCGAGAGTTGTCAATGAATCGATACTATGTGTCATGTCGTAGTTGCATCGATGGTGCAATCTATGAAACACCTTTCATAATTACAACCATACTCTGGCCAGAGATTTCGATCTACATACACATGATAACACATAGGATATCCATACCCGAAGGTAAGCGGTGAATCCCCGACTACAATGCATCGACTCCTATGTGTTTCGACAGAACACCCAACCTTGCCACCTGATGACCCCATGAGAGTCGGTAAACAAGTCAAAGTGTAATTCTAGCACATAGAGTCTCAATGTTGTCCCGGGTCATAAGGACTAATTCTGTACAACCATAAACCAGGACTTTTCCACTCGATAAGTGAGAACCACTTGGAAAGTCCTTTTATGGAGGGTTGTTCAGTGCACTCTACAAGGAGCACCTATCTGCATGTTCGGACATCACAATGTCCCCTACCAATGAAACATGGTACTCACATCGCAGATACTAGTCTCTAACTCGAGCGGCCTATATCCTTCTTAGTGGCGGCTGAATCGACTAGGAACCGTTTAGAATATACAGTATTACAAATATGAGTTTCATGATACTCATCATATGAGCATCTCATATTCTTTCTACTATTTGTATATTCAAGGGCTTTATCTATGCAGCTAGCATGGGTATACAGATAAAGATTTGCCAAAATAATAATTTCAAATATTATTAAAATAAAGACAGCTTATACATAGAGTTTCATTGTGAACACTCGGCCAACACTTGGCTCGACGTGCACCTACTCTAACAGATTTATATACTCGTTCTCTTGACTTTAGACAGCAGGTATTAGAGGAGTCATCTTATGACAGAAGTGCCGTTAGTGGTGGGATCACCACGGGCACATTGCACGATGTCATAAGATGGTGTATTGGCGGATGTGCCAAAGTCTGTCACTGGATGTTTGGCTATCGATGTGGATAGGATGGTGGCTTTTTCTATTACTGTTAATCAGTATTGTATCGATGTGGATAGATTGTAGCTCTTCTATTACTGTTAATCGATGTCATATCGATGTGGATAGAATTAGAGTTGCTTCTATTACTGTTAATCGGTACTATATTGGTGTGGATAGAATAACAGCTTCCTCTATTACTGTTGATCGATACCGTATCGATGTGAATAGAACTGGAGTCTTTTCTATTACTGTTGATCGATACCATATCGGCGTGGATAGAACTGGAGTCTTTTCTATCACTGTTAGTCGATATACACATGCAAATCTGGAAACCGGGATCCCTAGACTAGGATTGAGTCTAGTCTGACTTATGATTGACGTCGACAGTTTGATTTGATATTGTTTATGTTTCAGATTTTGATCCATATTCATGTTACCTGATCACATGCTTTATATTGTTTATATGATTGCATGTTTCGTTGATTTATACTGGGATTATATTCTCACCGGTATATCCGGCTGTTGTCTTGTCTGTATGTGTACTTGACAACAGGTGGGACAGGTTCAGGGTCGAGAAGATGAAGAGAGAGATCGTGATTAGCGTGGTGGCACCGGACTTGGACTAGAGATAGGGTTGAACACTTGATAGTAGTTGTCAAACCCTAGTTTGAATAAATGTGTTGTAATACAGGACTTGTATTTTATATACTGATATGTATATATGTTTTAATTTCACTACGTTCCGCATTTTAAAAAAAAAAATTAGACCCTGTTTATAATTGATTAATTAGTCCCAAAGATGATTAAGAACTTGATTAGCATCCGGGTCCCCACATGTGCCATCTTAGAGAATCTATCCACAACAGCGAAAATAGAATCCATCTCCTTCTTAGTCCTAGGCAACCCCAAAATAAAGTCCATTGAAATGTCAATCCAAGTTCTTTTTAAGAATAGCACGCAAATGTGTTCATAAAGTTCTATTGACAACTTCAGTTTATCCATCCGTTTGAGGATGACAAGTAGTAGAAAACAACAATTTTGTGCCAAGTTTAGCCCATAAAGTACTCCAAAAGTAACTCAAGAATATATCATCGCGACCAGAAACAATAGTCCTAGGCTTGACATGCAACCTAACGACTTCTCTAAAGAACAAATCCGCAATGTTTGAAGCATCATCGGTTTTATGACAAGCTATAAAATGTGTCATCTTAGAGAATCTATCCACCACAACAAAAATAGAATCCCTCCCCATCTTAGTCCTAGGAAACCCCAAAATAAAGTCCATAGAAATGTCAATCCAAGTTCTTTTTAAGAATAGCACGCAAAAGTGTTCCCAAAGTTCAATTGACAACTTCAGTTTGTCCATCCGTTTGAGGATGACAAGTAGTAGAAAACAACAATTTTGTGCCAAGTTTAGCCCATAAAGTATTCCAAAAGTAACTCAAGAATTTAACATCGCGATAAGAAGCAATAGTCTTAGTCATGCCATGCAACCTAACGACTTCTCTAAAGAACAAATCCGCCATGTTTGAAGCATCATCGGTTTTATGACAAGCTATAAAATGTGCCATCTTAGATAATCTATCCACAACAACGAAAATAGAATCCCTCCCTTTCTTAGTCCTAGGCAACCCCAAAATAAAGTCCATAGAAATATCAATCCAAGTTCTTTTTAAGAATAGCACGCAAAAGTGTTCTCAAAGTTCAATTGACAACTTCAGTTTGTCCATCCGTTTGAGGATGACAAGTAGTAGAATACAACAATTTTTTGCCAAGTTTAGCCCATAAAGTCTTCCAAAAGTAACTCAAGAATTTAACATCGCGATCAGAAGCAATAGTCCTAGTCATCAATGCAACATAACGACTTCTCTAAAGAACAAATCCGCAATGTTTGAAGCATCATCGCTTTTATGACAAGCTATAAAATGTGCCATCTTAGAGAATCTATCACAACAACGAAAATAGAATCCCTCCCCATCTTAGTCCTAGGCAACCCCAAAATAAAGTCCATAGAAATGTCAATCCATGTTCTTTTTAAGAATAGCACGCAAAAGTGTTCCCAAAGTTCTATTGACAACTTCAGTTTGTCCATCCGTGAGGATGATCAGTAGTAGAAAACAACAATTTTGTGCTTAGTTTAGCCCATAAAGTCTTCCAAAAGTAACTCAAGAATATAACATCGCGACCAGAAACAATAGTCCTAGGCATGCCATGCAACCTAACGACTTCTCTAAAGAACAAATCCGCAATGTTTGAAGCATCATCGGTTTTATGACGAGCTATAAAATGTGCCATCTAAGATAATCTATCCACAACAACGAATATAGAATCCCTCCCCCTCTTAGTCCTAGGCAACCCCAAAATAAAGTCCATAGAAATGTCAATCCAAGTTCTTTTTAAGGATAGCACGCAAAAGTGTTCCCAAAGTTCTATTGACAACTTCAGTTTGTCCATCCGTTTGAGGATGACAAGTAGTAGAAAAAAACAATTTTGTGCCATGTTTAGCCCATAAAGTCTTCCAAAAGTAACTCAACAATATAACATCGCGACCAGAAACAATAGTCCTAGGAATGCCATGCAACCTAACGGCTTCTCTAAAGAACATATCCACAATGTTTGAAGCATCATCGGTGTGGGGACCCGGGCTCTAACTCAATTCTTTTGGGATTTATTGGATCTTTACTCGAAAATGTGGGTCAAAATTTTGCTTTTAACGTTAATTCAAATGTATAGTTAAAGCATATCATGTCTTTATATTAAATAAACAACATAACGTACATACATGTCTGTTTTGTACAATCATACACTAGTGTTTAAAAGTTTAAGTACAAGTCTAGTAAGAAAACACTAGCAATCTTCAACGCCCGAGATCTCCACGCTATCACCAATCTCTCATCTTCCTCGTGACCCAGATCCTGCCCCACCTGTTGCCATGCACACATACAGACACGACAACAGCCGGATAACTCCGGTGAGAACATATCCTAGTATAAAACATTGATGCATGCAATATAACTAAATCAAGTACAAAAGCATAGCATATATCAAGTAACATGAATTGAAATCTAAACATGTAAAGGAATACAAACTTGTATTCAACATTTAAATATTGACTCGACTCATTTCTAATCTAGGGATCCCGGTATGAATAAGACGGTCTGTCACCTACCCAACCACTCGGGGTGACGGTATGTCTTATTCCTAGACTTCGGTCAACTCTGTATCGAGGGTCTACACATAGAGTAAATCTGCTTCTATGCGTCGATACACCGAAACGTCTAGTTTTGGCCAATCTGCCAATATCTCCTATCTCAGGACTTGAATATAAATCAATAAACAAGACATTACATAATCAATGTAACAACAATCTAGTATGTGATTTAGGAAAACTCGTATCAAATCTGAATCGAGTTGTGCAATCCCGTGACCACATGAAATATACCTTTCTTGTCGATCAATTTGTCACAATCTCGAATCAGCTGCCAACTCTGTCAAATCTAGTCTGAAATAACAATGTAACAATGCATTCTATCAAGACCTAACTCATATCAAGTTTTGCACTAATCAATACTCACTCATACTCAACCTCGGTAACCATCACCGGCATAACGACATATTTCTTGGTACCGGTCAACTCAATCTCAACAACAATATCAAAATCAATCATAATCAGTCATAATCTCATCCAACATAATATCTATACTGAAATCTGCAAAATCTCTATACATTACATGCTGGAAAATCGAACAATAGCATACGGTCTCCAAATTTTGATCCGGTAACGAATATATCATGCTCAGTATATCAAGAACACATAACTCAAATCTGAATTTCCCCCAACATAAATATCTGAAACATGCTGAAACTGGAAGAAACTTACATCCTTTTGAAGCTTTGGAGGAGAGGAATACAAATCTCTACTTGGTTCACAAATTGGATAGGTAATTCATTCAAAATTACTAGTTTAAGATCAAAAAGAATGAAGTCTTCTCCCTTGGACGCTTTCGGTGCTCCTGTTTCGGAAATGAGAAAGAATGAATCATCTACCAAGTGTATATATACCATGCCATGTGTCAACATAAGGAGTGAAGGTGGATTTCTCGCATGCAGCACCGCGGGTGCGGTGGCTCAGGAGCACGCGTGCGCTGTGCTCAAGGCGAGTTCATCTAAAAGTGCAGCACCTAGACCGCGGGTGGGGTCCCTGCATGATCGCGGGTGCGGTCTTGCTTGCACCGCGGGTGCGGTCTTGCTTCGCACAAATCCACTAATTTCCTCTCAATGCACCGCGGGTGCGGTCCTTCCTGTACCGCGGGTACGGTGTGGCTTCGGCCCAGCTTCACAATTCTGATTTAATTCGTGCAATCGTTTCTACTTTCATCTTATGACATTCATTCTTACCTTTACAAATCTAACATCAATGCCAATTGATAATTCTCGAGCCTTACAATCGGTTTTATGACAAGATATAAAATGTGCCATCTTAGAGAATCTATCCACAACAACAAAAATAGAATCTCTCCACTTCTTAATCCTAGGCAACCCCAAAATAAAGTCCATAGAAATGTCAATCCAAGTTCTTTTTAAGAATAGCACGCAAAAGTGTTCCCAAAGTTCTACTGACAACTTCAGTTTGTTCATCCGTTTGAGGATGACAAGTAGTAGAAAACATCAATTTTGTGCCAAGTTTAGCCCATAAAGTATTCCAAAAGTAACTCAAGAATTTAACATCGCGATAAGAAGCAATAGTCTTAGTCATGCCATGCAACCTAACGACTTCTCTAAAGAACAAATCCGCAATGTTTGAAGCATCATCGGTTTTATGACGAGCTATAAAATGTGCCATCTTAGAGAATCTATCCACAACAACGAAAATAGAATCCATTTCCTTCTTAGTCCTAGGCAACCCCAAAATTAAGTCCATAGAAATGTCAATCCAAGTTCTTTATTAGAATAGCACGCAAATGTGTTCATAAAGTTCTATTGACAACTTCAGTTTATCCATCTGTTTGAGGATGACAAGTAGTAGAAAACAACAATTTTGTGCCAAGTTTAGCCCATAAAGTACTCCAAAAGTAACTCAAGAATATAACATCGCGACCAGAAACAATAGTTCTAGGCATGCCATGCAACCTAACGACTTCTCTAAAGAACAAATCCGCAATGTTTGAAGCATCATCGGTTTTATGACAAGCTATAAAATGTGCCATCTTAGAGAATCTATCCACAACAACAAAAATAGAATCCCTCCCCTTCTTAGTCCTAGGCAACCCCAAAATAAAGTCCATAGAAATGTCAATCCAAGTTTTTTTTAAGAATAGTACGCTAAAGTGTTCCCAAAGTTCAATTGACAACTTCAGTTTGTCCATCCGTTTGAGGATGACAAGTAGTAGAAAACAACAATTTTAGTTTAGCCCATAAAGTCTTCCAAAAGTAACTCAAGAATATAACATTGCGACCAGAAACAATAGTCCTTGGCATGCCATGCAACCTAACGACTTCTCTAAAGAACAAATGCGCAATGTTTGATGCATCATCGGTTTTATGACAAGCATTAAAATGTGCCATATTAGAGAATCTATCCATAACAACGAAAATAGAATCTCTCCCCTTCTTAGTCCTAGGCAACCCCAAAATAAAGTCCATAGGAATGTCAATCCAAGTTCTTTTTAAGAATAGCACGCAGAAGTGTTCCCAAAGTTCTATTGACAACTTCAGTTTGTCCATCCGTTTGAGGATGACAAGTAGTAGAAAAAAACAATTTTGTGTCAAGTTTAGCCCATAAAGTCTTCCAAAAGTAACTAAAGACTTTAACATCGCGATCAGAAGCAATAGTCCTAGGCATGCCATGCAACCTAACGACTTCTCTAAAGAACAAATCCGCAATGTTTGAAGCATCATCGGTTTTATGACAAGCTATAAAATGTGCTATCTTAGAGAATCTATCAACAACAACAAAAATAGAATCCCTCCCCTTCTTAGTCCTAGGCAACCCCAAAATAAAGTCCATAGAAATGTCAATCCAAGTTATTTTTAAGAATAGCACGCAAAAGTGTTCTCAAAGTTCTATTGACAACTTCAGCAGTTTGTCCATCCGTTTGAGGATGACAAGTAGTAGAAAACAACAATTTTGTACCAACTTTAGCCCATAAAGTTTTCCAAAAGTAACTCAAGAATTTAACATCGCGATCAGAAGCAATAGTCTTAGTCATGTCATGCCACCTAACGACTTCTCTAAAGAACAAATCCGTAATGTTTGAAGCTTCATCGGTTTTATGACAAGCTATAAAATGTGCCATATTAGAGAATCTATCCACAACAACGAAAATAGAATCCCTACCCTTCTTAGTCCTAGGCAACCCCAAAATAAAATTCATAGAAATGTCAATCCAAGTTCTTTTTAAGAATAGCACGCAAAAGTGTTCCCAAAGTTCTATTGACAACTTTAGTTTGTCCATCCGTTTGAGGATGACAAGTAGTAGAAAACAACAATTTTGTGCCAAGTTTAGCCCATAAAGTATTCCAAAAGTAACTCAAGAATTTAACATCGAGATAAGAAGCAATAGTCTTAGTCATGCCATTCAACCTAACGACTTCTATAAAGAACAAATCCGCAATGTTTGAAGCATCATCGGTTTTATGACAAGCTATAAAATGTGTAATCTTAGAGAATCTATCCACAACAACGAAAATAGAATCCCTCCCCTTCTTAGTCCTAGGCAACCCCAAAATAAAGTCCATAGAAATGTCAATCCAAGTTCTTTTTAAGAATAGCACGCAAAAGTGTTCCCAAAGTTCTATTGACAACTTCAGCAGTTTGTCCATCCGTTTGAGGATGACAAGTAGTAGAAAACAACAATTTTGACAATTAATCAACGAAAGAAACAATCGCGTTTCAAGAGAACCTCCAAAGAACCCGCCCTTGGCAACCCTCGTGAAAATCAAATCGACAAACGCCACAAAAGATAAATCTTTTGATGAGTTTGATTTGATACAACGCAAAAGTTATAACGAAACTTAAGCTTGTGTTGAGAGAATTCTCAAAGGAATTTTCATAAACTTAATAATGAACAAAAGTTGTTTACAATGACTGAAAATTAGTCTATTTATTGATACCAAATCACAAAGATATGAAATCTAGTTACCTAACTAATTAAAACTCTAAATTAGGAAAAAATATTCTCGCCAAAACATATAGAACACGGACCCCGTGTATGTCTCGGATGAGGGTCCGTGTACACTCGGCCAAAATATTCTCCGGGAAACAAAGGACACGGACCCCGTGTAGAGTTCCGGAGCAGGGTCCGTGCAGACTCGGGTCTTTTGAACTATGCTTGAATAATGTCCTTTGGCTTTTCCCACGCACTCCCATTGTGGGGACCCGGGCTCTAATTCTTGTTCTTGGGATTAATTGGATCTATGTCATAAAAAGTGGGTCAAATTTTTGCTTTTTACATTAAATCAACTGTAACTAAACAAACATAAGTTCTTAATTTAATTTACAATATGAAACATAAAATACATGTCTTGGTCTATATAAAACTAGTGTTCACTATCATCTAAACTCAAATGATAATACAAGTCTAACAAAAGAACCATTAGTCCTCTCCTGCGCCCAAGATCACCACGCTATCACGATCATCGTTGTCTCGACCCAGATCCTGTCCCACCTGTTGTTATGCACACATACAGACATAACAACAGCCGGAAAACCGGTGAGAACAAATCCCAGTATAAACATGTATACATGCATTAAAACAGTCTAAACACATGAAACATGCTAATATGAATATCATTCATATATAATTATGCAATGCGAATCTAATCATGTCTAAACTCGACTCGACTAGAACTCTAGGGATCCCGGTGTGAATAAGACGATCTATCACCTACCCTCCCAATCGGGGTGACGGTATGTCTTATTCCTAGACTTCGGCCTGATCTGTATCCGCGTCTACAATAGGGGCGGTGATCTTCCCCTAAGCTGTGATATCGCCGAACGTCTAGAAGTCTGGATGATCTCTCAGACTTTCCTATCTTAATGCATGAATACAAAATCTGTAAACAAGCATGATCATCTTAATGCAATGCAACATGATCTGTAAACAAAGCATAGCAAGATTTGCATACAAGTTCTAGAAACAATTCTATAACAATCATAATCATATCAAGATATAGATAATAAAACAAGTATGTGATTTTGGTTGGGAAACTCAAATGTGATCTCCTTTGAGTCGTGATTCCCCAAACAAAACATGTACTATACCTTCTTGTCGCTCGTAGGGAATGAAGTCTCGTATTCTCGATATTGAATCTGTCAAACCAAATCTGAAATGACATAAATACAATGCACCATATCAACTTCTAACTCAAACGAATACACCTATTGATCAATATTCAATCCCGGTATAAATCAACGGCGTAACGGCGGATTTTCGACACACCGATCACTCCAACTCTCGCATATATTCACAATCCATAGTCTCATCTCATAATCATCATCATAAGCACATGAGAGTATTCAAAATCTGCATACTTAATTCTAAATATGCTGGAAGAATAGTAACGATATCGTATGACATCCGATAATCGATCCGTTTACGGTTCTACAACATCTACCATCTCAAGAACATAGTATGAAGTTCAATTCATCATTTTCCCATCACATAAATATCAAAACATGCTGGAATTGAATGAAACTTACATTACTTTGTAGCTAATAATGAGAGGAGCTCAAAACCGCAATCATATTAAAGTTTGGATGTATAAATCTTACAAAATCACAATTTTAAGTGAAGGAGAAACTTTGGGAGCTTTTTCTGAATCCTTCCCCTTTCTCTCGGTGGTTGCTACTGAAATGAGAAGAAAAGAGGACACCTCTATTTATACCTAGCATGTCTAAGTACACATGGCTTGTTCTTTGAAGTACACGTCTCGCGCATATGCGCGACATCACCCGCGCATATGCGCGAGACCAACTGGTCTCGGCAATGCAGAATTTAACACTTCGCGCATATGCGCCACTTTTCTCGCGCATATGCGCCATTGTCACTGGAGATGTCACGCATATGCGCCGCTTCTTTCCGCGCATATGCGCCAATGCTACTGTAGATGTCGCGCATATGCGCAACTTCTTTCCGCGCATATGCGCCAACTGTTCTGTTCAAATTTTAAGATTTTCTCCTTTTGTCCATGTATTTCTTATTCTTATCTCACTTAACATTCCTCATTATATATATATGCATACTCATATATTCCGAGTATTATGTCAATGAGAACTATTAATCTCGAGCCTTACACCCATGCATCACGAGACCTACTTCCTTGCTCATCAATCATTGTAGGGCCTCTTTGAACTTCCTTAGCCGTCCTTTGAACGCCATGCCCGGCCAGATTCACATCATACTCCCCTTCTTCAAAAAGATTTGTCCTCAAATCTTGCCCCCTGCACAAAAACGAAACAAGTTATTAATAAAAAGAATTAAATTATCAACATGCTTACCTTTCAGCACTAGGTTGTAGATGCCACCGCTCACACGCGCCATCAACGCCTTGATCCCTAACTCCATGGCAACATTCACTATCAACTCATCAACATCAATATATACCAAATAATAAATGACATGAAATGATAAAATACCATTAAGTATCAAAAAAATTAAATTCCTCCCCTTCTTAGACCTAGTCAACACAAAAATGAAATTTATACAAGTGTACGACCATAGCTCACTAGGAATAAGACATAGTTCATGCATGACATAAGAGTTTATCCCAAATGTCAATCTCTTATATGCAATGCATGTTTCACAATCCCACTCAACATACCTCTTCATATGCAACCAACACATATAATCATGCATTTTATCAAAGATGAAATCATAACAATATGCATCACTAGCAGGTAACTCATAAAATGAGCATAACATGTACAACTTAATCTCCTTAAAATTATATTTATCATGAACAAAGAAATTCTTATATTCATTTAACTCACCACATGAATTTAATTCTAATGCACATAGGTCATTGCCATGACAAAGTGTCAATTGGACAATTTTTGAACACTCAAAATCAATAACATTCGAATGTAATTCATGCAATACATATTCATTCTCAATAATATGACACTTAGGTAACAAGATTTGTAAGGCCCAAGAATTTAATTACCGTAATCTGAAATGATTTGGGTATAATTACCGTAATTTAAGATTAATCTGGAATGAATTATTGAGCAATTGACATGATTGAGGGTATACGAACTTAAATGACGAAGCTGGGCGTTGATTTATTTTAAGCCGAGATGTCGAACCGAACATCTCAAGATGCTAGGCCGAACATCTCAAGATGTTAGGCCGAACATCTCGCGCCCGAGCGGTAGAAAAGAACCGCCCGAGCGCCAATTTTTCTTCTTGGGCAGAATGTTTGGCGCCCGAGCGGTAGAATATGACCGCCCGAGCGCCAGGAGATGTTCAGCCGAGTATCTCGACAGAAACTTCCGCGCCCGAGCGGTCAAGATTCACCGCCCGAGCGCCAGGCGGGATTTAAGAAGGACAAGACACGTATTCTTTCATGCAACGTGGGGGATATATATGTATATACATATGTACACTATTCCTTCAGAAGTGATAAGGCAAACGAAGGAAGAAAGGGAAACACGAGAAATAATTGAAGAATTCTTACGCCTTTAGAATTCAATCCGTCCGTTCGATTTTAAATCCGACTTCAATACGTAGTTCTATCAACATATGCTACAACTGGACGTAAGTTTTGCTACGTTTTGACATGGTTTGAAATTATGCTATTGTCAGAATTGAATAGGATTCATATATGATGTTCTTGATATGTTAGACATCGTAGAAGCGAAGTCAGATTGAGAAACGGACCGTTTATGTAATTGTTATGATTTTTGGAATTGATTTGATTGAGATTTCATATCAGATTTGTATTATCGTTCAGATTTTGAGTTGTATCGATATTGATTATGAGTTCTGGTAGTATATCTGTGATGTTTGGACTGACGGGGTTATCGAGACGGTATTGCTATACCGTCGAAACATCAGTTAATTGATATTGATCAGATTCGGTAGTGATTTCGATTATATCGTGATATTGTTGATATGGATTAGATGGTATCTTGATTTGATATCGGTCAGCATATATTTCGATTTGAATATTTGTGGGGACCCGGACGCTAATCATCTTCTTAATCATCTTTAGGATTTAATTATCAATTAAGATAAAACAGTGTCTAAAATTTTTTTCTTTTTAATTTATAACTGCGGAAGGTAAGGGACTCTAAACACTATTGTAATGCCCGAGATTTTAATTAGATTAGTATGAGATTATGGATTATGACTTAATGTGGTTATAGCCGGGCCAGTCCGAGATTTTATTGGACCAAGAAATAGGAAGAGCCAAGATGTGGGCCGAAAGTGTCTCGCCCGGGCGGAAGTTTTTGTCCGCTCGAGCGAGACGGAATTATGCAAGAGGGCCGAAAGTGTCTCGCCCGGGCGGAAGTTTTTGTCCGCCCGAGCGAGACTGAATCGCGCAGAAGGGCCGAGAGTTGCTCGCCCGGGCGGAAACTTATATCCGCCCGAGCGAGAGACGTGTTTTGAAAAGGAAGAGGCCACGTTTCTTGTTCATGCAATTGGATATATATATATAAGCGTTGTTCCTTCAGATTTCTTCAAAGGAAAGAAAAATAAATCGAGAAAGGCTCCTGTGATAGTGTTGAAAATCCTTACGCCTTTATATTTCAATCCGTCCGTCAGATTTTAAATCCGACTTCGGTACCGTATTCCTAGCAACGTAGGCTACAACTGGACGTAAGTTTTACTACGTTTTAACATGTTGTGAAATTATGATGTTGTTAGAATTGAGTACACGTCATATATGTTATTCTTGACATGTTAGACAACGTAGAATCGAAGTCAGATTAAGAAACAGACTGAATATGGAATTGTTATGAATTTCAGAAGGAAATTGACTAGAATTGATATCAGATTTATATGGTGGTTGATTGTAAACGTTTGGAATTGATATAGACTGATATAGTATTATCAGTATCGCAAGATTGCAATGTTGTACTGTCAGAATTTGATAAAACAGAGATGTTGTGATTTGATTAGAATATTGATACAGAATATTGATATTGTCATGGCCAGATTGAACAGTGACAGATTTCGATTGTATCAGAGCGACAGCAAGAAAGGTATAAATAAATGTTGATTCGGGATTGCACAACTCGAGTTAGGTTTGACTTGAGTTTCCCTAAATCACATACTTTATTTTATTGCATTGATATTTGCAGATTATCAGATTGATATGTTAATGTATTGACTTAGAACAGAGTCAGAGTCCGAGTCTAGTGCAGACAGCCTAGCTAGGGCAGAACCGCCGAGTCTTTCTCAGACCCGATAAGACTCTAGACTTACGGTGTATCGACGAGCTTCAGATGTAGATCGACGTCTATCTCAGACACACTCGATACAGCATACCAAAGTCTAAATTAGATTGGGATCCCTAGATTTGAGATAAGATAAGATTAGATCACGAGTCATTGAGTCATGTAGTCAGATTAGATACATGCTTCGATGTTTGTTTATGCTTTTATATATGTTTTATATGATTGCATGTAATACATTGTTTATACTGGGATATTTATATCTCACCGGAGTTATCCGGCTGTTGTCTTGTTTGTATGTGTGCATGACAACAGGTGGGACAGGTACAGGGTCACAGAGATGAAGACAGACTGAGATTAGAGTGGTGATACCGGACTTGGACTAGAGCTAGGGTTTAAACACTTGATTGTAGTTGTTGAACCTGAGCATGTATGATTGTATATTTTATCAGAGTTATACTTTTATACTGATATGTATAGTAGCTTGATTCCATTACCTTCCGCAAAAAAAAAAAAATAAATAAATAAATAAATAAAATTTAGACCCTGTTTATTATAATTGATTTAGTCTCAATGACGATTAAGAACATGATTAGCGTCCGGGTCCCCACAACAGGTGGTATCAGAGCGATAGATCCTTTAGATTGAGATAGAAGAGGCTAGTGAGCGGGGTAGACAGAGGTTTTCTTTCCTGCTTTTGAATGCTAGCATGTCTTACTGCTTTATTACATTTACTTGTTTATCTGATTTGATATAGTAATATGTTTTATTGAGATTGGATCAGTACTGATTCTAGATCAGCAGTAAGATGATCAGAGGAGGATTGAAACAAAATTGTTGTATCTGTTACTAATCTATTTGATTATTAGATATGCCTCCGAGACGAGTACCAGAACAGGGAAGTACATCAAATACTCCAATGGATGTCACACCGACTCCAATGGAAACGTTATTGAAACGTTTTCAGTCATTTCATCCGCCGACCTTGAAAGGCACAGAGAACGCTGTAGAGTGCGAGAGTTGGCTCGATGATATAGAGATGTTGTTCGAATCCTTGGAGTATACGGATGAGAAGAGAGTGAAATTGATTGGACATCAGCTGCACGATGTTGCTAAGGACTGGTGGATCACGAGAAAGAGAGCCATGGAGCATAGAGGTACGAATATTACCTGGAATATATTCAGAACTGAATTTTATCAACGATTCTTTCCAGTGTCGTACCGGAAGGACAAGGGGGCGGAGTTTGCCACCCTCAAACAAGGACAGTTGAACATAGAGGAGTACGTGTCCAAGTTCTCCTCCTTGCTGAAATTTGCTCCACATGTGGCTAACAGCGAAGAAGCTACTGCTGACCAGTTCATCAATGGCCTGAACCCCGACATTTTCACATTGGTGAACACAGGGCGACCGGATAATTTTATTGATGCCCTGAACAGAGCCAAGGGAGCAGAAGCCGGTCTGATGAGACAGAAAGGAGCTTCATTTGTACCTCCAGCACCGAGACCACAGCAACCATCTCCCAGATTTGAGAGTGGCAGCAGTAGTGGAGGAAAGAAAGAATTTTTGAAAGCCAGGGGAAAGCAATTCAAGAAATCTGGCAGTAGTTCTTCCAGCTCCGGTGGTTCCAGACTGAGCCAGAGTTACACTGGAGTTTATTGCAAGACTTGCGGAGGAAGACATGCTACTGAGCAATGCCAGGGAGTGACTGGTAGTTGCAATTTCTGTAAACAGCCGGGGCACTTTGCTAAAGTGTGTCCCCAGAGAGGTTCCCAAAGATCGCAGGGGGCCGAGTCATCGGGATCAGCAGCACAGACTGAGAGACGATCCGCTGCTGTTCATACATTCCAGCCAGCGCCAGCTCAGTCACAGCAGAGGCCAGGAGGAAGCCAGACAGTTGGCCAGCCTCCGAGACAGCAGGCCAGAGTCTTCGCTTTGACAGAGGAGCAGGCCCAGGAAGCACCAGATGACGTGGTGGCAGGTAACTGTTCTTTAGGTGGTTATCCTGCTTACGTATTAATTGATACCGGTGCTTCACACACATTTATTTCTGAACGATTTGCATTGAGTCATGCATTGCCTGTAGAGTCCTTAGCTACTGTAGTGTCTGTATCTTCGCCTTTGGGGATAGGTTTGATATCCGTAAATTCTGTTAAGCGTTGTGTACTACAGTATGACGGGCATGAGATTGAATTAGATTGCATCGTACTTGGGTTGTCAGATTTTGATTGTATTGTCGGTATTGACATGCTAACCAAGTACAGAGCAACTGTTGATTGTTTCCACAAGATAGTAAGATTCAGACCAGACATGGCTGAGGAGTGGAAATTTTACGGGAAGGGTTCTAGATCGAGAATTCCTTTAGTATCCGTATTATCTATGACTCGATTGATACAGCAAGGAGCAGAAGGATTCTTTGTATATTCAGTAGATTTACTGAAGTCGAGTCCAGCATTGGCAGATCTGCCAGTAGTGCGTGAGTTTGCTGACGTCTTCCCAGATGAGATTCCGGGATTACCTCCAGTTAGAGAGATAGACTTCAGCATTGAACTGATGCCAGGTACAGTACCGATTTCTAGAGCTCCGTACAGAATGGCACCAGTTGAATTGAAAGAACTGAAGGAACAATTGGAAGATTTACTGGCCAAGGGGTACATCAGACCGAGTGTTTCTCCTTGGGGTGCTCCAGTACTGTTCGTAAGAAAGAAAGATGGTTCGATGAGACTCTGCATCGACTATCGGCAACTGAATAAGGCAACGATAAAGAATAAATATCCTTTGCCTCGTATTGATGATTTATTCGATCAGTTGCAGGGTTCTTCAGTATATTCCAAGATTGATTTAAGATCGGGATATCATCAGCTGAGAGTCAGAGATTCTGATATCTCAAAGACGGCATTTAGAACCAGGTATGGACACTATGAATTTATTGTCATGCCGTTTGGTCTGACGAATGCTCCAGCTGTATTCATGGGATTGATGAACCGTGTATTCCAGAAATATCTCGATGAATTTGTGATTATTTTCATCGATGATATCTTGATTTATTCAAAGAATATGAGTGAGCATGCTGAGCATCTAAGAACTGTGTTGCGAATTTTAAGAGCTGAGAAATTATATGCTAAACTGTCGAAGTGTGAGTTTTGGCTAAGAAAAGTAGTATTTCTGGGTCATATTATATCCGGATATGGTATATCAGTTGATCCCAGTAAAGTAGAAGCCGTGATTTCTTGGCCAAGACCGACGTCAGTACCTGAAATTCGCAGTTTTATGGGTTTAGCCGGATATTACCGTCGCTTCATTAAAGATTTTTCGAGCATAGCTAAACCAATTACTCAGCTAACTCAAAAGAATGCTCCATTTGTTTGGTCTGAAGAATGTGAGACCAGTTTTCTGGAGTTGAAGAAGAGGTTGACCAGTGCACCGGTGTTGACTATTCCATCCGGTACTGGTGATTTTGTGGTTTATTGCGACGCTTCTCACAGAGGGTTGGGATGTGTGCTAATGCAACGAGGGCATGTTATCGCTTATGCCTCAAGACAACTTAAACCACATGAGACCCGTTATCCAATTCATGATCTAGAATTGGCAGCCATTGTCTTTGCATTAAAGATATGGCGACATTATCTTTATGGGGAAAAATTTGAGATATATTCTGATCATAAGAGTTTGAAATATCTGTTTTCACAATCTGAATTGAATATGAGACAGCAAAGATGGCTTGATTTGCTTAAAGGTTTTGATTGTGAAATCAAATACTATCCAGGAAAGTCTAATGCAGCAGCTGATGCACTAAGTCGGAAGGTATGTTCTTTATCCCTATCTACGATGGGTGTTTCAAATTTGATCGAAGACTGCTGTTTGTCAGGATTAGAATTTGAAACGGATTATAGACCGTTGAGACTCTATACGGTGCAAGTAGAACCAGAGCTGATTATGAGAATTAAGGCAGCTCAGCAAAGTGATCAGAATGTACAGAAATCAGTATCGATGGTTAGAGCAGGACATTGATCAGAGTATCAGGTACGTGATAACGTTTTGTACGTGAATAATCGTCTGGTTGTGCCGAATGTTTCAGATTTGAGACGACAGATATTGTCAGAAGCGCACAACAGTCGATTCAGTATTCATCCGGGTGGCAGAAAGATGTACAATGATTTGAAAAGACAGTTCTGGTGGAAACAAATGAAGACTGACATTGCCGAATTTGTTTCCAAATGTCTGAATTGCCAGCAAGTAAAGGTAGAAAGAAAGAAACCAGGAGGTTTATTACAGAGCTTGTCCATTCCTGAATGGAAATGGGATCACATTTCCATGGACTTCGTGACACAGCTGCCGCGTTCCTCCAAGGGTTGTGATGCGATTTGGGTCGTGATTGACAGATTGACCAAATCCGCATGTTTTATCCCGTACAAGATGACGTACAGATTTGACCAGATGGCAGAGATCTATGTCAGAGAAGTGGTCAGATTGCATGGAGTGCCGAAGTCGATTGTATCAGATCGTGATCCTCGATTTACTTCGCACTTCTGGCAGAGTTTACAGCAGGCTCTCTGTAGTGACCCGTTCCAGAATCACTTACTAATCAAGAACTAAGCATGCAATTAACTTAATTAATAATAATCAGAGATAACAGCGGAAATATGGCCAACGACAAATAGTTATACAACCCAATCGAAAACAGAACAACTCAAAAATATTCGGTACAACCATATCGAATAGAATAGTACTGAAAACTAAACCAACCAGCTACTCACTGTCCTCCTCCTGCTCTTCCTGAGCCATCCAACCTGAGGCCTGCCCCGTGGGAATGGGGTGTCCAAGATAAACAAAACCGAGGACGTGAGCGATAAGAACGCCCAGTACAAAAGCATGAGTATAAAAAACTATATGAAATGCACATGCTATGATATGATACCAGGGTAGGTCAAGAAACAGGAGTAACAAAGGATCTCAATATGCTCAGTCTAGAGGCGCCAAGTGGATAGTGCCGCGCGGTACTCCTCTGGGTCACTGCATCCACTACAAGAACAGACGTGGACCAAAAATGTCCCGGATCACCGAAGCCCTCCCGACCCATCGGCCACTGTGTACTCTCGGTGTCCATGCGTCCACAAGACAAGACAGGGCTGAGCGGCCCCACAAGATATAGCTTATCTCGAAAGAGATTCAGCTCAACAGTAAAGGCTATCTCGAAGGAGATACGGCTCAACATGAAATGCAGCATGCATCATAAAGCGTGACATAATAGCATGCATCATATGACATATATCAATGCACCACATAATCATGCAACACATATAAGAATGTATACTCGACCAGGATATCTCGGATAGTACTTTCGTACCTCTATCACAGCAAGCCTAGCCTTACGCAACACCGCTAATCAGGTCTAGAACAAGCCTACGCATCAAAAGCATACCCAATGAACAATACTACCATGCTCGACTAGCAAAACCAGTACTCTCCAGTACTACCAAAGGTTTAGGGTTTACCTTCGTCCGTCGACAGCCCTTTGATGTCGATTGCCTCGTAACTCAGGCGTCGCTACGCTACCAATCCTGGCAGCTCTTGGCTATCGCTCGACCGACAACTAACCCTAGAAACCTTCCAAACTTCTCAAATATGAGACATAACTCAAGAATTTGCAATACAAAATGAGGAAATCCGAGCACTATTTATAGGCTATGTTCGGATCCACCGAACCCACTTCGGAACGTCCGAACTCCCACGTGTCCATCGGCTCTTGACACCTCATGATCGGATCCACCGAACTTACACTTCGGATCATCCGAACTTGCATGTAAACCGACGTGTCGATCGACTCTTGACACCTCATGATCGGATCCACCGAACTTACTTCGGATCGTCCGAACTCTTCGGTGCTACCGAACCATCTTCGGTCCGTCCGATCACGACCACGGTCAAAATTACACATTAAACCTTCTTAATCACCATTAATCCGTTAATTACCCAATTTGGAATTCGGGCTACTACATTCTCCCCCCCTTAAAAGATTTCGTCCTCGAAATCAGGCTTAGAGGATGAACAAAACGAAATAACAACATCGTTATTACACCTCAATTGTTGTTGAATACAACTGATATTTCGATTACAACTGAAAACACAAACATATACAAAGCACAACTCAAAAGAGCTCTGGATGCTCTGAACGCATACGACTCTCTAACTCCCAAGTGGCTTCTTCAGTGCCTCTGCGCTGCCACTGAACTAAAACAAGAGGAATTATCTTATTTCGCAACACCTTGTCTTTGCGATCGAGAACCTGAACTGGTCGCTCCACGTAAGACAAATCTGAATTTAGTTGAACTTCAGAGGGACGCAAAATGTGAGACTCATCTGCTACGTATCGTCTCAACAAAGATACGTGGAACACATCATGAATACTTGATAGGTACGGCGGCAATGCAAGTCTGTAAGCCAAATCCCCCACGCTTTCCAATATTTCAAATGGACCAATAAATCTCGGAGACAGCTTACCCTTGAGACCAAATCTCAAAATCCTGCGAAAAGGCGAAACTCGGAGAAACACTTTCTCACCTGGCTGAAAATAAAGAGGTCGCCGCTTGGTGTTCGCATAACTAGCCTGTCGATCCTGAGCGATCTTAATCCGTTTCTTGATTACTGCAACTTTATCAATAGCCTGCTGGACTAACTCCGGTCCCTCAACAAGTCGTTCCCCAACTTCGTCCCAGAATAATGGAGTACGACAACGTCGCCCATACAACGCCTCAAATGGTGCCATACCAATACTACGATGATAGCTATTGTTGTACGCGAACTCAATCAAAGGCAAATGATCCTGCCAAGCGGTTCCGAAATCCATCACACAAGCTCGCATCATATCCTCAAGTGTACGGATAGTCCTCTCCGTCTGACCGTCGGTCTCTGGATGATAAGCTGTACTTAAACTTAGGGACGTACCCAATGCTGACTGGAAACTACCCCAAAATCGTGAGGTAAAACGAGGATCTCTGTCACTGACAGTACTAACTGGCACCCCATGCAAACGTACAATCTCTTGAATGTACAATCGAGCCATACGATCGAAAGTGAAATCACGGTTATATGGCAGAAAATGAGCAGACTTGGTGAGTCGATCCACCACTACCCAAATAGCATCACTATTCCTCGAAGACAATGGTAAGTGAGTAATGAAGTCCATCGTGATATGCTCCCACTTCCATTCAGGAATAGGTAAGTTCAACAATAATCCTCCCGGTCGACGGTGCTCTGCCTTAACCTGCTGACAAACAAGACACTTGGAAACAAACTGATAAACGCTGCGCTTCATCCCTTTCCACCAAAATCGTGTCCTCAAATCTTTATACATCTTATTGCTTCCCGGATGAACACTCAACTTGCTTCGATGGGCCTGAGATAAGATCTCTTCCCTCAAAGTATCATCCTCTGGTACCACAACTCGATTAGACAAACACAGAAGACCATTAGACTGATAATGGAAATTGCTATCTCCACCAACCAATCGGGCTAATCTCTGAGTCTTGAGATCAGACATCTGTGCATCTCGAATCCGAGCGAACAAAGCTGGCTCAGATAAAATGGTAGCAACACGAATGCTCTCCATACCTTTCCGATGTTTGAAATTAAATCCCAACGAACAACAATCCTGGATAGTACTAATCATAGCACTGGTCTGAAGTGCAGAGGCTCTCACCTTGCGACTAAGAGCATCGGCTGTGAGATTCGCAGAACCTGGATGGTACTTGATCTCGCAGTCATAATCTTTAAGTAGATCCATCCAACGACGTTGTCTCATGTTCAACTCAGCCTGAGTGAACAGATACTTCAGACTCTTATGATCAGTAAAAATTTCAAACTTAACCCCGTACAAATAATGACGCCAGATTTTTAGCGCAAACACAATAGCAGCTAATTCTAGATCATGAATAGGGTACTTCTCCTCGTGAGGTTTTAACTGCCTGGATGCGTAAGCGATCACATGATCATTCTGCGTCAACACACACCCTAAGCCTTGAAAAGAGGCATCGGTGTAAACACTGAAACCATCAGATCCTGACGGTAACGCCAAAACAGGTGCAGAAGTCAGAAGTCGACGAAGCTCTCTGAAACTATCTTCGCACTCAGATGACCACTCAAATGGAACATCCTTCCGAGTAAGTTGCGTCAATGGTCTAGCTACCTGAGAGAAATTCACGATGAAGCGACGATAATACCCCGCCAGACCTAGAAAACTACGAATCTCGGCCACCGTCGTCGGACGTGACCAATTCAGCACTGCCTCAATCTTGCTAGGATCCACAGAAATTCTTTCCTTGGAAATCACATGACCAAGGAATACTACACGATCAATCCAGAACTCGCACTTACTCAGCTTAGCATACAATTGCTTCTCGCGAAGAATCTGCAACACAATCCTCAAGTGCTGGATATGCTCTTCCACACTGTGAGAATAAATCAAGATATCGTCGATGAACACCACAACAAACTGATCTAGAAAATCCCGAAAGACTCGGTTCATCAGATCCATGAACACTGCTGGCGCATTCGTCAATCCGAATGGCATAACTAGAAACTCGTAATGCCCATATCGAGTACGAAATGCAGTCTTGGAAATATCATCATCTCTGACTCTCATCTGATGATAACCTGATCGCAAGTCAATCTTGGAGTAAACAGAGGTACCCTGAAGCTGATCGAACAAGTCATCAATACGAGGTAATGGATACTTGTTTTTGATCGTCACACGATTCAGCTGGCGATAATCAATACACAATCGCATCGATCCATCCTTTTTCTTGACAAACAAGACTGGAGCTCCCCAAGGTGAAACACTCGGGCGAATATAACCTTTATTAAGAAGATCCTGCAATTGCTGCTTCAATTCTCTCATTTCTGACGGAGCAAGACGATAGGGGGCACGAGAAATCGGTGCAGTCCCTGGCATTAACTCAATGCCAAATTCCACCTCTCTAACCGGAGGAAAACCAGGAATCTCATCTGGGAAAACATCAGGAAATTCACAAACCACTGGAATATCCTCTAAACCAACACTACCTGTGGACGAATTAATCGCATAGATGAGGTAGCCTTCCCCGCCCGACTCTAAAGCACGACAGGCTTTCAGAGCAGATACCACTGGCATCGGAGGTCGCGCTCCCTCACCATAGAAAAACCAACTAGAGCTCTCAGTCGTACGAAACTGAACAAGCTTCTGGTAACAATCCACGGTAGCTCGGTAGGTAGTCAAAAGGTCTATACCTAGAATACAATCAAAATCTTCCATCTCTAGGATCATAAGATTCGCAATCAATTCGTTACCCTCAAAATCTAAGGGACAACCCATCACTAGACGCTTCGCTAACACCGAATGACCCATCGGAGTAGAAACAGAAAGAATGACGTCTAGAGAAACATACGGTAACTTATGACGCTTAACAAATCGTGCAGAAATGAATGAATGCGATGCTCCGGTATCAATAAGAACAAAAGCAGGAATACCGCATAAACAGAAAGTACCTGCTATGACTCTCTCTGTCTCATCTGCAGCCTGATCCTGGTTTAACGCAAAAACCTGACCTTGGGCACGAGGTCGAAGATTTGAACTACCCATTGCCTGACCCTGCCTCCTCTGCTGAACAGTCGTCTGAGATCCGGAACCAGATCCTGCTCCACCTCGCAACTGAGGACAATTCTTCTTGAGATGACCCATCTCTCCGCACTGAAAACAAGCTCCCGCGGCTGATCGGCATTGCTCCGATGGATGGTTCTTCCCACAATGCACATAAGAAACCTTCTTCTTACCAAAGCGGAAAACACCGCTAGACCGTGATCCAGATCCAGAAGAAGAAGAACCTGACTTCTTGAAAGACTGAGATCGAGGGCTCAAAGTACTCGGAGGTCTAGAAGAAAGAATAGCCCTACCACGCTGGAGACTGATCTCTGCCTGGCGACACCGGTTCACTAATCCATCATACGAAGTAGGATTATCACAGACAGTGACTCGATCAAAAATCTCCTGGTTAAGACCCTGAAGGAAATGGTCATACTTGGCCTCAGAACTGCCACTGATATGAGGGGCAAAGGGTAACAACTCGAAGAACTTCTGCTGATATTCATCAACAGACATACTCCCCTGCTTAAGATTCAGGAGCTCAATCGTCTTTGCCTGGCGAAGGGCTGGAGGAAAGTATAGCTGCATGAAAGCCGCACGGAAATCGGCCCAAGTCACCCTACCCTGGGACTGAACTATCGGCGCAGAAGTCGATCGCCACCACTTACGCGCACGGCCCTCGAGAAGAAAACTAAGGGTCTCTATCTTCTGCTCCTCGGTGCACTGGAATGCACGGAAACAGCTCTCCATGCGCTCTAACCAATCCTCAGCATCATCAGGAGTCTCACCGCCAACTAAAGGCTTAGGCCTCATCTGAATGAAACGGTGCAAATCAAAACGCCTAGGACCATCCCGATGATGACGATGTTCACGATGACGCCTACGATCGTCCTGGTCACCCCAACGACCTACACTTCCCTGACTACTCTCATCACCAAAGTGGTCAGCCATCGCTACAAGATAGAATGGGGAAAAATGGTAAAATGGTCAATGAAAATCCCAAAACAGAAATCTATATCCCAAAATCGTAAGCATGCTCTGATACCATAAATGTAGTGACCCGTTCCAGAATCACTTACTAATCAAGAACTAAGCATGCAATTAACTTAATTAATAATAATCAGAGATAACAGCGGAAATATGGCCAACGACAAATAGTTATACAACCCAATCGAAAACAGAACAACTCAAAAATATTCGGTACAACCATATCGAATAGAATAGTACTGAAAACTAAACCAACCAGCTACTCACTGTCCTCCTCCTGCTCTTCCTGAGCCATCCAACCTGAGGCCTGCCCCGTGGGAATGGGGTGTCCAAGATAAACAAAACCGAGGATGTGAGCGATAAGAACGCCAAGTACAAAAGCATGAGTATACAAAACTATATGAAATGCACATGCTATGATATGATACCAGGGTAGGTCAAGAAACAGGAGTAACAAAGGATCTCAATATGCTCAGTCTAGAGGCGCCAAGTGGATAGTGCCGCGCGGTACTCCTCTGGGTCACTGCATCCACTACAAGAACAGACGTGGACCAAAAATGTCCCGGATCACCGAAGCCCTCCCGACCCGTCGGCCACTGTGTACTCTCGGTGTCCATGCGTCCACAAGACAAGACAGGGCTGAGCGGCCCCACAAGATATAGCTTATCTCGAAAGAGATACAGCTCAACAGTAAAGGCTATCTCGAAGGAGATACGGCTCAACATGAAATGCAGCATGCATCATAAAGCGTGACATAATAGCATGCATCATATGACATATATCAATGCACCACATAATCATGCAACACATATAAGAATGTATACTCGACCAGGA
The DNA here is from genome assembly GCF_022965805.1 of Primulina eburnea. Taxonomy (NCBI): domain Eukaryota; kingdom Viridiplantae; phylum Streptophyta; class Magnoliopsida; order Lamiales; family Gesneriaceae; genus Primulina; species Primulina eburnea. The sequence continues at coordinate 40,802,874 of NC_133105.1, forward strand.
TATCTCGGATAGTACTTTCGTACCTCTATCACAGCAAGCCTAGCCTTACGCAACACCGCTAATCAGGTCTAGAACAAGCCTACGCATCAAAAGCATACCCAATGAACAATACTACCATGCTCGACTAGCAAAACCAGTACTCTCCAGTACTACCAAAGGTTTAGGGTTTACCTTCGTCCGTCGACAGCCCTTTGATGTCGATTGCCTCGTAACTCAGGCGTCGCTACGCTACCAATCCTGGCAGCTCTTGGCTATCGCTCGACCGACAACTAACCCTAGAAACCTTCCAAACTTCTCAAATATGAGACATAACTCAAGAATTTGCAATACAAAATGAGGAAATCCGAGCACTATTTATAGGCTATGTTCGGATCCACCAAACCCACTTCGGAACGTCCGAACTCCCACGTGTCCATCGGCTCTTGACACCTCATGATCGGATCCACCGAACTTACACTTCGGATCATCCGAACTTGCATGTAAACCGACGTGTCGATCGACTCTTGACACCTCATGATCGGATCCACCGAACTTACTTCGGATCGTCCGAACTCTTCGGTGCTACCGAACCATCTTCGGTCCGTCCGATCACGACCACGGTCAAAATTACACATTAAACCTTCTTAATCACCATTAATCCGTTAATTACCCAATTTGGAATTCGGGCTACTACACTCTCGGTACGAAGTTACATCTGAGTACCGCATATCATCCACAGACCGACGGACAGTCAGAGCGGACTATCCAGACGCTGTAAGATATGCTGAGAGCAGTAGTGCTAGATTTCAGGACTAATTGGCAAGATGCATTGCCGCTTTGAGAGTTTTCGTACAACAACAGCTATCAGACGAGCATTGAGATGGCACCATTTGAAGCGTTGTACGGAAAGAAGTGTAGATCCCCTCTATATTGGGATGATATCTCTGAAGTTCCTGCAATTGGACCAGATATGATCAGAGATATGACAGAAAAAGTGAAGCTAATTCAGAAGAAAATGAAGGCAGCACAAGACAGACAGGCCAAATATGCCAATGTCAGACGACGACCATTGGTATTCGAGGCTGGAGACAGAGTATTTTTGAAAATTTCACCTTTCAGAGGAGTTGTCAGATTTGGCAAGAAAGGGAAATTGTCTCCACGATACATTGGGCCTTACGAGATTCTCGAAAAGATAGGAGATCGTGCCTATCGACTAGCCCTACCGCCTTCATTATCTGGGATACATGATGTCTTTCATGTATCGTTACTAAGGAAGTATCTTCCTGATGCTTCACATGCTATTCAACCAGACGAGGCCGAAATAGACGAAACGTTGAGCTATATTGAAAAACCGATTCAGATTATCGATCGTAAAGAAAAACAGCTCAGAACGAAGACTATTCAACTTGTAAAAGTTCAATGGACTCATCATGGTGTTGAAGAAGCAACCTGGGAAATTGAATCAGATATGAGACAAGAATTCCCAGAGTTATTTCGATGATGTAAATTTGCATACAGTTTTGTATATATACTCCTTAATGATACGAATAATATACCTGTGATTTCGAGGACGAAATCGTATCTTAGGAGGGGAGAAATGTAATGCCCGAGATTTTAATTAGATTAGTATGAGATTATGGATTATGACTTAATGTGGTTATAGCCGGGCCAGTCCGAGATTTTATTGGACCAAGAAATAGGAAGAGCCAAGATGTGGGCCGAAAGTGTCTCGCCCGGGCAGAAGTTTTTGTCCGCTCGAGCGAGACGGAATTATGCAAGAGGGCCGAAAGTGTCTCGCCCGGGCGGAAGTTTTTGTCCGCCCGAGCGAGACTGAATCGCGCAGAAGGGCCGAGAGTTGCTCGCCCGGGCGGAAACTTATATCCGCCCGAGCGAGAGACGTGTTTTGAAAAGGAAGAGGCCACGTTTCTTGTTCATGCAATTGGATATATATATATATATAAGCGTTGTTCCTTCAGATTTCTTCAAAGGAAAGAAAAATAAATCGAGAAAGGCTCATGTGATAGTGTTGAAAATCCTTACGCCTTTATATTTCAATCCGTCCGTCAGATTTTAAATCCGACTTCGGTACCGTATTCCTAGCAACGTAGGCTACAACTGGACGTAAGTTTTACTACGTTTTAACATGTTGTGAAATTATGATGTTGTTAGAATTGAGTACACGTCATATATGTTATTCTTGAAATGTTAGACAACGTAGAATCGAAGTCAGATTAAGAAACGGACTGAATATGAAATTGTTATGAATTTCAGAAGGAAATTGACTAGAATTGATATCAGATTTATATGGTGGTTGATTGTAAACGTTTGGAATTGATATAGACTGATATAGTATTATCAGTATCGCAAGATTGCAATGTTGTACTGTCAGAATTTGATAAAACAGAGATGTTGTGATTTGATTGGAATATTGATACAGAATATTGATATTGTCATGGCCAGATTGAACAGTGACAGACTTCGATTGTATCAGAGCGATAGCAAGAAAGGTATAAATAAATGTTGATTCGGGATTGCACAACTCGAGTTAGGTTTGACTTGAGTTTGCCTAAATCACATACTTTATTTTATTGAATTGATATTTGCAGATTATCAGATTGATATGTTAATGTATTGACTTAGAACAGAGTCAGAATCCGAGTCTAGGGCAGACAGCCTAGCTAGGGCAGAACCGCCGAGTCTTTCTCAGACCCGATAAGACTCTAGACTTACGGTGTATCGACGAGCTTCAGATGTAGATCGACGTCTTTCTCAGACACACTCGATACAGCATACCAAAGTCTAAATTAGATTGGGATCCCTAGATTTGAGATAAGATAAGATTAGATCACGAGTCATTGAGTCATGTAGTCAGATTAGATACATGCTTCGATGTTTGTTTATGCTTTTATATATGTTTTATATGATTGCATGTAATACATTGTTTATACTGGGATATTTATATCTCACCGGAGTTATCCGGCTGTTGTCTTGTTTGTATGTGTGCATGACAACAGGTGGGACAGGTACAGTGTAAGGCTCGAGAATTGTCAATTGGCATTGATGTTAGACTTGTATAGATAAGAATGCATGAATTATGAGATTTTGAGCACCAGGGCCGAAGCCACACCGCACCCGCGGTGTTAGAGATACAGCACCCGCGGTGCATTGAGAGGAAATTAATGAAATTGTGCGAACAGACACCGCACCCGCGGTGTTAGCAAGACCGCCCCCGCAGTGTGAGACCGCACCCGCGGTCATGTAAGGACCGCACCCGCGGTCTAGGTGCTACATTTTTGGATGAACTCGCCGTGAGCACAGCGCACCCGCGCTCCTGAGCTACCGCACCCGCGGTACTGCATGCGAAGTGCCACCTTCGATTTTTATGTTGACACATGGCATGCTATATAAATACCTAAGCTGCTGAGTCTTCATTTTATTCAGACTGGAAGAGAGAACCGAGAGCAAGCCTTGTTCCTTCAAGATTTTCCATTTTAGATTCGAGATTGTGCAAGATTTGTTCATCTGATTTTAAGTCCGAGTCCGGATTATTGATCCTTGCATCGTTGGCTACGAAAGGATGTAAGTTTGATATAATTTCAGCATGATTCGAAATTCATATGTTGGGGAAATTATGATTTTGTTAGAAATATGTGTTCTTGGTATACCGAGCATCGTATATTTGTTATCAGAACGATTTTCGGACACCGTATACGAGCCTTGCGAATTTCCAGCATGTATATCGATATTGATTGGAAGAATTGAGCATGTTATATTGTGTTTTGATGAGTATATTATGAAGATTATGAGTTGTGGCTATTGTATATATTGTTTTGTTGAGATTGAGTTGACCGGTACCGAGAATTACACCGTTACGCCGTCAAATTGTATTGAAACCGATTTCAGCTATGTTTATTGAGTTGTTTGAGATGTATATTGATACAGTGCACCTGGACTATGCCATTTCAGATTTGTATTGGCTATTGTGAACTCGAGACTTCGACGACGACACCGACGATTCGACAAGAAAGGTATAATTCATGTGGTCACGGGATTGCACAACTCGATTCAGATTTGATACGAGTTTCCCTAAATCACATACTAGATTGTTATTACATTTGATTATGTAATGCCATGTTTATTGATTTATATTCGAGTCCTGAGATAGGAGAGATTGGCAGACTTGCCAAAAACTAGACGTTTCGGTGTATCGACGCATAGGAGCAGATTTGCTATATGTGTAGACCCTCGATACAGAGTTGACCGAAGTCTAGGAATAAGACGTACCGTTGCCCCGAGTGGTTGGGTAGGTAACAGACCGTCTTATTCACACCGGGATCCCTAGATTAGAAATGAGTCGAGTCAAGATTTAAATGTTGAATACAGATTTGTATTCTTCTACATGTTTAGATTTTATTCATGTTACTTGATATATTCTATGCTTTTGTACATGATTATGACATTGCATGCATCCATGTTTTATACTGGAATATGTTCTCACCGGAGTTATCCGGCTGTTGTCGTGTCTGTATGTGTGCATGGCAACAGGTGGGGCAGGATCAGGGTCACGACGAGGATGAGAGAGTTGATAGCGTGGTGATGCCGGGTGTAGCAGCAGATTACCAGTAGTTTCTGTTTAGATTTGAACTACTTGTATTTGAGATTCGAACACTAGTGTATGGTTATATTAGACAGACTTGTATGTACATTATGTTGTTTATTTTAGTTAACGACATGTTATGCTTTATCTATACATTTGAATTAATGTTAAAAGCAAATTTTTGACCCACATTTTCGAACAAAGATCCAATTAAATCCCAAAAGAATTGAGTTAGAGCCCGGGTCCCCACATACAGGGTCACAGAGATGAAGACAGACTGAGATTAGAGTGGTGATACCGGACTTGGACTAGAGCTAGGGTTTAAACACTTGATTGTAGTTGTTGAACCTGAGCATGTATGATTGTATATTTTATCAGAGTGATACTTTTATACTGATATGTATAGTAGCTTGATTCCATTACCTTCCGCAAAAAAAAAATAAAAAAATAAAAAAAAAATTTTGACCCTGTTTATTATAATTGATTTAGTCCCAATGACGATTAAGAACATGATTAGTGTCCGGGTCCCCACAACTATACATGTCTGTATATAAAATACAATTCAGTATTAAAAATACAATAATGTACAACAATCTAATCTAAGGTTCACTACTAAAATTCTAGTAGTAAAATCCAATCTACTATAAGTCCGGAATCACCACGCTAACTCGTCTTCTCTCATCATCTTCGTGACCCCGATCCTGCCTCCCCTGATGTCATGCACACATACAAACAAGACACCAGCCGGATAACTCCGGTGAGAATACATCCCAGTATAAAACATGGTAAGAATGTATATAAACAAACTAATTCATAAAACATGCGATCATGTATAAACACAATATATTTCATAATCTATGAAATTAAGCATGCAACTCAAATCAGATAAACATGCATATTAACAATCTACATAATAAAACATGCTAGCACAACTGAAAGCAATAACGATGGGTCCCATGATCTAGGAGCCACATCCATATAAGCATGAAGTCCTAATCAAATCATGTCTAGACTTGACTCGATCTATAACTCTAGGGATCCCGGGGTGAATAAGACGTCACTGGCTGTCACCTACCCTACCAATCGAGGTGCTGTACGTCTTATTCCTAGACTTCGGCCTGATCTGTATCCACGTCTACAAAGGGGCGGTGATCTTCCCCTAAGCTGAGATATCGCCGAACATCTAGAAGTCTGCCTGATCTCCAGACTGTCCTATCTTAATGCATGAATACAAAATCTGTAAACAAGCATAATCATTCTAATGCAATGCCACATGCTCTGTAAACAAAGTATAGCAAGATTTATATACAAGTTCTATAAACAAATCTATACACAATCATATAGTATGTGATTTATTGGGCAAATCAAATGGTGATCTCAATTGAGTTGTTTCTTCCCGAATATCACATGAATTATACCTTTGTCGTCCCTCTCTGAGGAAGACGAAGTCTTGAAGTCCAGTCTGTCCATATCCGATCTGAAATGACAAATATAAATACACTGTATCAATGTGTAACTCAATTCACAATCTGTTCTGATCAATACTCAATTCAGTATACAATCTGATCAATGTCTGAACAAGATACAATCTGAGTCATATCAATAATATCCCGATATAATCTAAATCATATCTGAATCTGATTAATCTGTTCCAGCGTATGAATATCTAACAAATACATCTTCAGATATGCTGACATACAAAACACAGACATACGGTATTCTTTCTTCGATCTGACTTCACATATCTACTGAATAATCTATCCAGACATACAAGAATAATCATCTCTCTATTCTTCAATCAAGAACAATACAAATCTAGTGTTTAATTTCAATCAATATCTTCTGAAAATCATAACAATTACAGAAGCAGTCTGTTCTTTAATCTGACTTCAATTCTACAATGTCTACGGTAGTAAAAACACCATATCTGAATCCCATGCAATTCTAGCAACATCATATTTTCAAAACACTACAAAACGTAATAAAACTTACGTCCTTGTGTAGCTCTAGTCGAGAGGAGTACGATAATGCGTTCGGATTCGAATTCTGATACTCGGATTCTTCGTAAACCAAATTCTAAGCTTAAGAACTAAACTTTCTCTCCCAAGCTATGGATTTCCCCTTTGAATTCTGAATCAAACGTGTTATGCTTCTATATATATATACTGCATGCACCAACTGAAACGTGGCATCATTCTCCGCATTGCACATCACACCGCGGGTGCGGTCCCTGCAGCACCGCGGGTGCGCTTCAGTCTCGGCAATTCTATCTAAAATGCACAATTCATGACCGCGGGTGCGGCCCTTCCAATACCGCGGGTGCGGTCTGGCACCGCGGGTGCGGTGTATGCAAGCCCGCGGGTGCGGTCTTGCTTCGCCCAAAATTCTTACCCTACTGAACTTACACTGCGGGTGCGGTGTACACAAGGCGCGGGTGCGGTCTTGCACATTCTAAAATTTATAGTTTGCTCGTCGCAACATCCCATAATCTTATCTGATCAATTCTACAAGTCTTGGGATATTTCATTAATCTTGTCTGATCAATTCTACGACAATTCTGGGGCATTACATTTCCCCCCCTCTTAGATCTGAGTTCGTCCTCGAACTCGCAACCAATCAATCCCAATCTAATAGAGGAAATGTATAACAGAGTTTAACATCCAAACTCGCTTTACTAATATCATTCTGTGGTGTCTTTCTTTGATCAAACTCTGATTCTAATCTGGAATCAGAAGTCAAGAATTATACTATCATAATCCTTCTTCAACTCGTTCTAGCCGAAATAATCCCGCATTACTGGCTATACAACATCCGTATATGTCAATCTGCAATCTATAACAAAACAATACCATCTGTAGTTGTTATCCTATCTGTTTATCCCAATCTAGAACATAATCAAGCTTCATCTTCCAATACCAATTGTCATCATCCGACATTGGTTTCTTAAATCTATCCATTCTGAACTATCTTGATAGCTACTGTCATATAGTTAGTCACACAATGACAATAATCTATATCAACTAGTACTAACATCCAGTACCAAAGCTCTACGACAGCTCTCCAATTCTCTGTCAATATCTGGTAATATACTCTGACTATCTGTCAATCTGTAATAAATCTGCACAAGAGAGCTTATGATATAATCTATCACAATTACAACTCCATCAAAATCACAATGTGATATCATCTAATTCTTGCATTCTCGTCAATCTGACTATTTCTTTGACATTGATCTATGTCGTCTGGTTCTGTTTGTACGTAATCTGGTACAAACTGATAGATATAGATTGAATAATCTGTCAATCATAATCATATCATATCATAATCTAAAGAAAATGGCGGTAATTTCATTACGAAAGCCATAGAAATGTACTCCCATTTCTATTCAGAACTATACGAAATCTGTAATAATCTTCTAATTTCTATCTTTTTGTCTTCTTCTGTTAGCAATTCAGAATTATCAGTACAATTTCTGCCAACATTTCTGTACAAATTCTGTTACAACTGATCTAATCTGTTTATATCACAACTGTCTGTTCGAATAACATACATTCTCAACTATCTGAATGAAAACTGAATCCATAACTGTTCGGTTCTGACGTTATCTGTGAATTCAGATTCGAACTATCCTGTATAAACAATCAGTTAATAACATAAACTAAAGAAGAAATACCTACCTGGTATTCGGCTCTGACTATCAATATCAAAATCTGTAAACAATTCTGAAACATCTGATATCATAAACTAATCAATCTGAGACAACACAAAATCACATAACTGTTATTCTGACTGATGCTCTGTTCTGATTACTACAAACAAATTCTGAACATTCTGATCACATGTCTGACTGTTTACACTAATCTGTATCAAACACTGATTCACAATAACAGTAATATCACATCAGGTTCAGAATAGAAAGACCCTATACAGATCTAGTGAGTTTAAGAAAACTCATAAAATAACAAAATCAAGCAACTGTAAATTCTGGCTATCTGACCTGTGGGGACCCGGACGCTAATCAAGTTCTTAATCATAATTGGGACTAATTAATCAATTAAAAACAGGGTCTAAATTTTTTTTTTTTTAAAAATGCGGAACGTAGTGAAATCAAACTCATATACATATCCGTATAAAATACAATACGAGTCCTGTACTGCATGCATTCAAAATAAACTAAGGTTTAACAACTAATGTCAAGTGTTCAACCCTATCTCTAATCCAAGTCCGGAGCCTCCACTCTAATCACGATCTCTCCTCATCTCCTGGACCCTGATCCTGTCCCACCTGTTGTCAAGTACACATACAGACAAGACAACAGCCGGATATACCGGTGAGAATATAATCCCAGTATAAATCAATGAAACATGCAATCATATAAAACAATATAAAGCATGTAATCAGGTAACAGATATATGTATCAAAATCTGAAACATAATCAATATCAATCTGTCGACATAACTCATAATTCAGACTAGACTCAATCCTAGTCTAGGGATCCCGGTTTCCAGATGTGGTATTCCTATATCGAATTCTGTAATAGAAGGAACCGTATTCCTATTACTCGATATAACCAATATCCTGGTATTCCTATATCGAATTCCGTAATAGACGAATTCCCATTTCCTATTACTCGATATAACCAAACATCCGGTGTCCTGACCTATCCGTCATGGACTGTAACTCAATCACTAAATCCTATCTTGAGACATCGTGCAATGTGCCGTGGCGATACCACCACTATCCGGCACTTCTGTCACCAGATAACTCGTCTAATACCTGTCATCTAAATCAAGAGAACAAGTATATCATCAATTCAATGCAAATATCAATGCAATAAAGTAAAGTATGTGATTTAGGGAAACTCAAGTCCAAACCGACTCAAGTCCATCTCCCAATACCACATTGACTTATACCTTTCTTTCGTTGGTTTCTGGCGCAGTCGATGTCCTGAACTCACAGCCTGTCCGGCAATGACAATATCAATAATCTCATGTCAATATACCGTTCAACTCAATAACAATCTGATGAATCTGGATTTAATTCAAATCAACGGTATAACGGTACAATTTCAGTATCCCCGTCAATACAACATCACCAGATAATAGTTACAATCCATAACCCATATCCAGTATAATCTGTAATCCAATCACAATTCAAATTTGTCCGGTATAACTCAATATACCCTTAAAATTCATAACAATTCCATAATCAGTCTGTTTCTTAATCTGACTTCGATTATATGATGCCTAATATGTCAAGAACAACATATATGAGTTCCATTCAATTCTGACAATATCATAATTTTAAGACATGTCAAAACGTAGTAAAACTTACGTCCAGTTGTAGCCTACGTTGCTAGGAACTCGATACTGAAGTCGGATTCAAATTCTGACGGACGGATTTCTCAGAAAAGGCGTAAGGATTTTCAACACATATATTCTGACCCTTTTCTCGATTTTTTTGAAGAAACCAACGTAAAGATGTATATATATATCCTAAGCTGCATGTTGGAGAAACGTGGCACATTTCCATGCAATTCAGGCGGCGCTCGAGCGGTTAAAAACTACCGCTCGGGCGCCGAACACTCTGTCCAAGCACCCGGCTTGTCACGCACTGGCGCTCGAGTGGTCATAAACTACCGCTCGGGCGCCACCTCTTCTGTCCGAGGCATTTTCCTATTGAGCATTGGCGCTCGGGCGGTCATTTTCTACCGCTCGGGCGCCAACGTTTCTGCCCAAAACGTACACAAGTTATATGAACTCTTATTTCGTGTCCCGATTAATCCTTTCGTAATCCTATCAAATTATAAATCAATAATTACCGATTACTAGGATTAAATTTCCGGGCATTACATGACCAATCCTCATACTGCCCAGATCAACTGCTATATCTTATCTGCAAATAACATATGCTCCCAACAATATAAGATATCGCACAAATACGGATGTATAACAATAACAATACTCAGCAGATATATATATCAATAAGAGAATAAATAATCAGAATAAGATAATCTGCAGATAATAAATTTCTGACATTTCTGGAATTCTTGATCTTTCTGTCTTAACTGTCTAAATCAGCCGATCTTCAGATATTGCATATTCTGAATAAACACTGTATCCATAACTGCATACTGGATTCATACCGGACCCATTTCTGTATACTCTGATCATAGTGCTCTGAATATTTAACACAATCTTTAAATATTCAATATAATCAATCAAATGCTGCAATATATCAATAAATCATAGATATACCAAGCATAATTTTCAGAATACCTCTGAACATAAAATCTATCAATTTAGAAACAGAACTGAACTATCTTCCAGAGAAATACTCAATCAACTGGATTTCTCAGCTAATGTTCTTTTATCTGTCAATTATATCAATTCTGTCAATCATTCTGTACTATGTTCTAATATACCAGCAGTACTCGGTATTGATTCAATTCTGAAATCTACCTTTCTGATATCACACACATCTGAAATCTTATCTAGACAAACACCAGTCAACTATTATATTACTAGCAACTCTGTCACTGCTAGACTCGATTTCAATGAATCTATTGAATACATAAGGATACCATCTATTCCTTGTTGTAATAATCGAGTCATAAACAGTACAATAATTTAAGGAATTCTGGATCTAGAATCCTTACCGAACAATCTTCGTTTATCAGCCAGATCTGTCGGAATCTTACCGTTTCTGGCACACATTCTACGATATTTCTGTACTTGTTTAGCATATACATGTCAATAATGCACTCAGAATCATATAACACAAGTACCTCACAATCTAGTTCAATCTCAGTCTTATCTAACCGTAGTATATCATGTCACAGAAATCTCTGATATCAACATATTCCTCAACAACCAAGGAATCAATACTACAGTAAACACAGATTCAACAGCTATAGCATATCTCCATGCTACTCAATCACAGGTATTCATAATTAATGCATTAGTACATATCAATACCTATGCATATAATCATAAAAGAATAATACCTATAACGTGTTCTGAATCTGTTCTTCTGTCATTACCACGAATGACTCTGCTCCCTAACCTTCTCGGAAGCCCCTCTGGGGACAGACTCTAGCAAAGTGTCCCTGTTGTCTGCAGATATGACAAGTACCAGTCACTCCCTGGCATTGCTCTGTGGGATGTCTTCCCCCACAAGTTCTGCAATACACCCAGTATAGCTCGGGCAAGAACCGCTGGAAATAGAGGAACCACCTCCTAATTTCTTGAACAGTTTCTTTCGAGCTTTAAGCAACTCTTGCTTTCCACTCGTGTTGTCACGTTCAAATCGGAGAGGGGATTGCTGTGTCTGGGGTTGCTTCACACACAACCTCCCTAGCTGTCTAATCAGACTCGCCTCAGCTCTATTTGCTCTACTCAGGATGTCAGCAAAATGGTAAGGTCGCTGAAGATTCATGAATGCAACTACCTCTGAATTTAATCCTCTGATGAACTGATTCACTACAACTTCATCATTCCCAGCTAAATGGGGAACAAAACGCAAAAAAGTAGAGAATTTCGCAGAATATTCGTCAATATTCAATTGACCTTGGCTCAAATTCTCAAATTCTGCTCCTTTGTCCACCCGGTATGAAACTGGGAAAAATCTTTGATAGAATTCAGCTTTGAAGACTTCCCATGTGATCACAATACCACGTTGTGCTAATACTCCGTTAATTGTAATCCACCAACTTCTGGCAACCTCTCGTAACTGGTGGAATACCAGTTTAACTTTCTGTTCATCTGTACAATCAAGGAAATCAAACAATATTTCTAAGTCATCCAACCAGTTCTGACAGTCTTCAGATGTCTCGATACCACTCAAAATCGACGGCTGAAATAACTGTAATTCTACCAACTTTACTTCTATCTGGGTTTCTGATGCATCTATCTGTTCAGAAGAAGTACTACCCCTTTCTGGAATTCTCCGAGGCGATATATCTGAATATCAAACAAATGAGTGCACAATCTATACAATCTGTCTCTGCCCTCCTCTGATCATATACATATGATTCAGACTCGGTTCTGATCCAGGCTTAGGAAGTACATGCTGCCATCAACTCAGATAACAAGCAACATGTAGTAGGGAAAGCAATAAATCATGCTAGCACACATCATGCAAATCAACATTGACGTAATTCTCATGCTAGCAATCACATGCAAGGAAGAAAATTCAATCTACCCCGCTCATTCTCTTCTATCTCAATCTACCTCAGTCTAAAGGATATATCAGTTCTGACTATCTTAATCTAAAGGATCTCTCGCTCTGATAATCTAAGTCTAATGGGACTATCAGCTCTGATACCACCTGTTGTGGGGACCCGGACACTAATCATCTTCTTAATCATCTTTGGGATTTAATTATCAATTAAGATAAAACAGGGTCTAAAATTTTTTTCTTTTTAATTTATAACTGCGGAAGGTAAGGGACTCTAAACACTATACATGTCTGTATATAAAATACAATTCAGTATTAAAAATACAATAATGTACAACATTCTAATCTAAGGTTCACTACTAAAATTCTAGTAGTAAAATCCAATCTACTGTAAGTCCGGAATCACCACGCTAACTCGTCTTCTCTCATCATCTTCGTGACCCCGATCCTGCCTCCCCTGATGTCATGCACACATACAAACAAGACACCAGCCGGATAACTCCGGTGAGAATACATCCCAGTATAAAACATGGTAAGCATGTATATAAACAAACTAATTCATAAAACATGCGATCATGTATAAACACAATATATTTCATAATCTATGAAATTAAGCATGCAACTCAAATCAGATAAACATGCATATCAACAATCTACATAATAAAACATGCTAGCACAACTGAAAGCAATAACGATGGGTCCCATGATCTAGGAGCCACATCCATATAAGCATGAAGTCCTAATCAAATCATGTCTAGACTTGACTCGATCTATAACTCTAGGGATCCCGGGGTGAATAAGACGTCACTGGCTGTCACCTACCCTACCAATCGAGGTGCTGTACGTCTTATTCCTAGACTTCGGCCTGATCTGTATCCACGTCTACAAAGGGGCGGTGATCTTCCCCTAAGCTGATATATCGCCGAACATCTAGAAGTCTGCCTGATCTCCAGACTGTCCTATCTTAATGCATGAATACAAAATCTGTAAACAAGCATAATCATTCTAATGCAATGCCACATGCTCTGTAAACAAAGTATAACAAGATTTATATACAAGTTCTATAAACAAATCTATACACAATCATATAGTATGTGATTTATTGGGCAACTCAAATGGTGATCTCAATTGAGTTGTTTCTTCCCGAATATCACATGAATTATACCTTTGTCGTCCCCCTCTGAGGAAGACGAAGTCTTGAAGTCCAGTCTGTCCATATCCGATCTGAAATGACAAATATAAATACACTGTATCAATGTGTAACTCAATTCACAATCTGTTCTGATCAATACTCAATTCAGTATACTATCTGATCAATGTCTGAACAAGATACAATCTGAGTCATATCAATAATATCTCGATATAATCTAAATCATATCTGAATCTGATTAATCTGTTCCAGCGTATGAATATCTAACAAATACATCTTCAGAGATGCTGACATACAAAACACAGACATACGATATTCTTTCTTCGATCTGACTTCACATATCTACTGAATAATCTATCCAGACATACAAGAATAATCATCTCTCTATTCTTCAATCAAGAACAATACAAATCTTGTGTTTAATCTCAAACAATATCTTCTGAAAATCATAACAATTACAGAAACAGTCTGTTCTTTAATCTGACTTCAATTCTACAATGTCTACGGTAGTAAAAACACCATATCTGAATCCCATGCAATTCTAGCAACATCATATTTTCAAAACACTACAAAACGTAATAAAACTTACGTCCTTGTGTAGCTCTAGTCGAGAGGAGTACGATACTGCGTTCGGATTCGAATTCTGATACACGGATTCATCGTAAACCAAATTCTAAGCTTAAGAACTAAACTTTCTCTCCCAAGCTATCGATTTCCCCTTTGAATTCTGAATCAAACGTGTTATGCTTCTATATATGTGGGGACCCAGACGCTAATCATCTTTTTAATCATCGTTGGGATTTAATTATCAGTTCTGATAAACAGGGTCTAAAAATTTTTCTTTTTAAAATGTATCTGCGGAAGGTAATGGAATCTAAATAATATACATATCTGTATAAAAATACAATAATGTACAACAGTCTTTCAATTAATCTAAGGTTCAATTACTAAAGTTCAAGTAATGAAACCAACTCTATCCAAGTCCGGAATCACCACGCTATCTAGTCCAGCCTCTTTCTCATCTTGACCCCGATCCTTCCCCACCTGTTGTCATGCACACATACAAAACAAGACAACAGCCGGATAACTCCGGTGAGAATAAATCCCAGTATAAAACATGGTAAGCATGTATATAAACAAACTAATTCATAAAACATGCGATCATGTGTAAACACAATATATTTCATAATCTATGAAATTAAGCATGCAACTCAAATCAGATAATCATGCATATAAACAATCTAAATCATAAAACATGCTAGCACAACTGAAAGCAATAACGATGGGTCCCATGATCTAGGAGCCACATCCATATAAGCATGAAGTCCTAATCAAATCATGTCTAGACTTGACTCGATATATAACTCTAGGGATCCCGTAATGAATAAGACGTCAATGGCTGTTACCTACTCAACCGATCGTGGTAACTGTACGTCTTATTCCTAGACTTCGGCCATGGCTGTATCGTGGTGCTACAACAGGACAATGTCTGCTCCTATGTACGATACACCGAACGTCTAGAAGTCTGACAATGACTGTCAAGACTTTCCTATCTTAACTGCAATGAATAACAATCTATAAACAAAGCATAATCATATTCATAACTGAATATCACAATTATTTTACATGCTTGAATACAATTCTATAATCAAAGCATAATCAGGTAACAATATAAACAATAATCTAGTATGTGATTTTATTGGGAAACTCAAATTAATCTAATTTGAGTTATGCTTCCCGAATATCACATGAATTATACCTTTGTCGTCCCTGTCTGACGAAGACGATGACCTGTATTCGAATCTGTCCATATCCAATCTGAAATGACAATATCGAATACATAGTATCAATGAATAACTCAATACACAATCTGTTCTGATCAATACTCAACTCAGTAAATAATCTGATCAATATCTGAACATAATACAATCTGATTTATATCAACGAATATCACGATGAAATCTAAATCATAACTGAATCTAATTAATTTGAAACAACTGATGTTTCGACGGCATAACAATACAATTTGAATAACCCCGTCAGTTCTGAATATCACAATTATAAATACTGGAACTCATAATCTGTGTCAACATAATTCATACTCTGAATATTAACACAAGTCTGATATAGAATCTCAGTCACTATCTTCCAAAAATCATAACAATTACAGAAACGGTCTGTTCTTTAATCTGACTTAAATTCTATAATGTCTACGGTAGCAGAAACGCCATATCTGAATCATATTCAATTCTGACAACATCATAAATTCAATCATGTCTAAACGTAATAAAACTTACGTCCAGTTGTAGCATGTGTTGATAGGAACACGGTACTGCAGTCGGATTTAAAATCAGACGAGCGGATTTTGCAGAAACCACAAATCTTCGAATGAAAAGGCGTAAGGATTTCTTAGAGGAAATTCTCGGCTCTGGACAATAGCTTCTGAGGGAATTCAACGTTAATATATATCACTTCTTGCATGAAAATGAAACGTGGCTTGTTTCATGTTTTCCGGGTGGCGCTCGAGCGGTTAAAATTTACCGCTCGGGCGCCGAACATACTGCCCGGTTGCTCAACTTATCCTCCTCTCGCGCTCGGGCGATCAAAAACTACCGCTCGGGCGCGAGACATTCTGTCCAAAGGTATCCTTATGGTGCATTGGCGCTCGGGCGGTGCTTTTCTACCGCTCGAGCGCCGAGGGTTCTGTCCAAATTCCTTGGCTAACCATGCCACGACACCCGGCCTCGTCATTTGCGTTCTTATGACTTCAATTACGTCAATTAATCAACATCTGATTAAAATGATTAAATCTCGGGCATTACATTTCTCCCCCTCTTAGATTTGAGTTCGTCCTCGAACTCGCAAGCAATCAATTCAGATATAACAGAAGAAATGTATACAGAGTTTAAATCAAACTCTCATCTCACTGACTCCATTCTGAAATCTCTTTCTTGTATCATCCTCTGATCTTAAATCTGGAATGAGAATTCATGACATATACTATCATAATACTTCTCAAACTAATTCTGACAGAATCAATATTGTCCTGCTGGTTATACAACATCCGTATAAATCAATCACCGTCCCTAGCAAAACAATACCAGTAATTGTTATCCAATCTGTTTATCCCAATTAAGGACCCATACAATCTTTGGCTGCAAATACCAATCGTCATCATCCGACGTTGGTTTTTAACGTCTGTTCTTTCTGAACTATCTTCAATCTCCTTCGAATTTCTTCAAAAGAATTAGAAATCTGTCGTATTCACTGTAAACTATCTTGATTATAACTATCCCATTACCAATCTGATAGCTATACTTATACAATAATTCATATAATGACAATATGAACTATCATTTAGTGCTAACATCCAGCACTTCAGTTCTTTGGAAATCTTCCAATATCTGGATAATACACTCTGACTGTCTGTCAATCTGTGAAAAATCTGCAAAATAACTTATGGTATGATCTGCCATAATTGCAAACTTAATCAAAATCACAATCTGATATAAACTACTTTCATATTCTGGTCACTCTGACTATGTTCTGACATTAATATGTGTCATTGGGTTGTGTTTGTACGTTATCTTGTACAAACTAACAGATATAGATTGAATAATCTGTCAATCATAATCATATCATATCACAATCTGAAAAGTATTATAGGGGTCTCAAAACGAAATTCTTCGAAATATACTCCCAATGTCGAATCAAAAATATACAAAATCTGTAATAAATCTTCTGATTCCTATCTTTCTGCCTTCTTCTGTTAGCGATTCAGACATATCAGTACGATTTCTGCCAACATTTTTTTGTATAAATTCTGTCATGACTGATCTACTCTGTCTATATCATACCTGTCTGTTCGAATCTCATACATTCTCAGTCAGCAAAATGAATACTGGATCCACTACAATGCATTTCTGACAATGTCTGTACTTTCAGATTCAAACTATTCGGTATAAACAAATCAGTTAATAATAAAATTTAAAGAAAAATACCTACCTGGTATTCGGCTCTGATTATAAATATCAATTCTGTTATAAAATTCTGAATCACTCTGACACATACCTGACTGTTTAAACTAAACTGTATCAAACACTGATTCACCATAATCGTAATATCACATCAGATTCAGAATTGAAAGACCCTATACAGATCTAGTGAGTTTAAGAAAACTCATAAAATGGTAATCTCTGGCAATAAGATCGCTTCTAATTCACTGTTATATCTCATCTGCAATAAAATATGCTTTCCAAAACAATATAAGATGTCTCAAATACTGATTTAGACCAATAATAATATGCAAGTAGATAACAAGCAACAGTCGAATAAGATAATCTGCCCAATCGGACAATATAGAGTTCTGATATTGCTGACTTTTCTGAAATTTCTGCTCATTCTGACATCGATATCATGATATGTCACTGATCCTATTCTCAACTATATCAAATCAATCTGTATACCAATTTCAGATATCGCATATTCTGAATACAATCTGTTTCAAGCGGAATTCTTATCTGAATAATTTCTGTATACAATAATCACCGTTCTCTGAATATTTAACAATTCTTTAAATATTCAATATCATTCTGTACTGAATCTCACAGACAAATAATAATGGATCGTAATTCAATTCTGAAATCTATTTACAGTTCTAAAATCTTATCTAGGCAAACATCAGTCACCACATATATCATTGGCGAATCTGCCAATGCTAGGCTCGATTTCAGTGGGTCTACTGAATACCTAAGGATGCAATCTGCTCCTTTCTGTACTAATCGAGTCATATACAATACAAATATCAAAGGAATTCTAAATCTAGAATCCTTACTGTGGTATCTCCACTGATCAGTCATCTCTGATCTAAATCTTCCTGAAAGGAATCTAACATAGTTCTGTACTTGTTTAGCATATTAATATCAATAATGCATTCACATCAGAAAACACAAGTACATCATAATCTAACTCGATTTCACTCTCATATTACTGTAGTATACAACGTGTACAGCATCTCTGATAATAACAGTTGCCTTACATGTAAGGAAATCAATACTACAGTACAAACAAACTTAACAGATACAGCATATCTCCATGCAACTCAGTCACAGATACTTGTAAAGATGCATTAGTATATATCAATACATATGCAATATAATCATAAAGGATAGTACCTGTTATGCAATCTGGGAGGTTCCTCACTTAAACTCTGCTCCCTAAAATCTTCGGGAACCTTTCTGGGGACAAACTTTAGCAAAGTGTCCCGGCTGTTTACAAACGTTGCATTTACCAAGTACTCCTTGGCATTGTGCTATGGAATGTCTTCCTCCGCAAGCACTGCAATATACTCCCGTATAACTTAGGCTGGAACCACTGGAGCTAGACGAGCCACTTTCTAACTTCTGAAATTGCTTCTTTTGAATCTTCAGCGGTTCTTTTTGTTTACTACTGCTACTGCCAATCTCAACTCTGGAAGGCAGTTGCTGTAGACTCGGTACTGGAAGATCATACGACGCTCCCAGTTGTCCTCTCAGAACCATTTCTGCTCTTTTGGCTCTGTTCAAGGTATCAGCAAAACTACTCTATTGCTTCACATTCACCAATGTACGTATCTCAGGATTTAATCCCTGAATGAACTGACTAGATATAGCGTAATCATTTCTAGCCATAAGAGGGGCAAAACGTAACAAGGTGAAGAACTGTGCCAAATACTCATCAATACTCATCTGTCCCTGTCTTAGGTTTGTGAATTCTGCACTTCTGTCCTCTCTATATGATACAGGGAAAAATCTTTGATAAAATTCAACCTAGAAAATTTTCCATGAAATCACTGAACGATTCTGTTCTAGGGCTTCCTTGGTGAGTAACCACCATATTTTTGCAGCCCCTTGCAATTGGTTCTCAATCAACTTAATTCTACACTCATCTGTGAAATCTAGGAAGTCGAATACCATTTCTATGTTTTCGAGCCAATTCTCACAATCTACTGGCATCTCAGTACCAGTCAGAACCGGCAGCTGAAACGACTGAAACCTCTGTAACTGTGTTTCCATCTGGGTCTCTGACACATCTATCTGAAGTCCTGACCTACCTGTCTGATCATATGAAGTACTGCCTCTTTCTGGAATTCTTCTGGGCGGTACATCTGATTACCAAAACCATTAGTAACCCAAATACTGCAATTCTGTGCCAATATTTTTCTGATCATGATCATCTTACTGCTGATCATGAATCCGATCTGATTCATACTCCAGAATACATAATACCAATTTAAATCAAATAGTCAGGTAACCATGTATCTTAAAGCAGTAAAACATGATCTCATGCTAGCATCACAATGTCAATCAACATTATAATCAATCGCATGGTAGCACACACATGCAAGGAAAGACAATTCAATCTACCCCGCTCATTCTCTGCTATCTCAGTCTAAAAGATCTATCAGTTCTGAATCTCTCAATCTAATAGATCTATTAACTCTGACTATCTTACTCTAAAGGATCTATCGCTCTGATACCACCTGTTGTGGGGACCCGGACGCTAATCATCTTCTTAATCATCGTTGGGATTTAATTATCAGTTCTGATAAACAGGGTCTAAAAATTTTTCTTTTTAAAATGTATCTGCGGAAGGTAATGGAATCTAAATAATATACATATCTGTATAAAAATACAATAATGTACAACAGTCTTTCAATTAATCTAAGGTTCAATTACTAAAGTTCAAGTAATGAAACCAACTCTATCCAAGTCCGGAATCACCACGCTATCTAGTCCAGCCTCTTTCTCATCTTGACCCCGATCCTTCCCCACCTGTTGTCATGCACACATACAAAACAAGACAACAGCCGGATAACTCCGGTGAGAATAAATCCCAGTATAAAACATGGTAAGCATGTATATAAACAAACTAATTCATAAAACATGCGATCATGTGTAAACACAATATATTTCATAATCTATGAAATTAAGCATGCAACTCAAATCAGATAAACATGCATATAAACAATCTAAATCATAAAACATGCTAGCACAACTGAAAGCAATAACGATGGGTCCCATGATCTAGGAGCCACATCCATATAAGCATGAAGTCCTAATCAAATCATGTCTAGACTTGACTCGATCTATAACTCTAGGGATCCCGTAATGAATAAGAC
The DNA here is from genome assembly GCF_022965805.1 of Primulina eburnea. Lineage (NCBI taxonomy): Eukaryota > Viridiplantae > Streptophyta > Magnoliopsida > Lamiales > Gesneriaceae > Primulina > Primulina eburnea. The sequence continues at coordinate 40,823,937 of NC_133105.1, forward strand.
GTCAATGGCTGTTACCTACTCAACCGATCGTGGTAACTGTACGTCTTATTCCTAGACTTCGGCCATGGCTGTATCGTGGTGCTACAATAGGACAATGTCTGCTCCTATGTACGATACACCGAACGTCTAGAAGTCTGACAATGACTGTCAAGACTTTCCTATCTTAACTGCAATGAATAACAATCTGTAAACAAAGCATAATCATATTCATAACTGAATATCACAATAATTTTACATGCTTGAATACAATTCTATAATCAAAGCATAATCAGGTAACAATATAAACAATAATCTAGTATGTGATTTTATTGGGAAACTCAAATTAATCTAATTTGAGTTATGCTTCCCGAATATCACATGAATTATACCTTTGTCGTCCCTGTCTGACGAAGACGATGACCTGTATTCCAATCTGTCCATATCCAATCTGAAATGACAATATCGAATACATAGTATCAATGAATAACTCAATACACAATCTGTTCTGATCAATACTCAACTCAGTACATAATCTGATCAATATCTGAACAAAATACAATCTGATTTATATCAACGAATATCACGATGAAATCTAAATCATAACTGAATCTGATTAATTTGAAACAACTGATGTTTCGACGGCATAACAATACAATTTGAATAACCCCGTCAGTTCTGAATATCACAATTATAAATACTGGAACTCATCATCTGTGTCAACATAATTCATACTCTGAATATTAACACAAGTCTGATATAGAATCTCAGTCACTATCTTCCAAAAATCATAACAATTACAGAAACGGTCTGTTCTTTAATCTGACTTAAATTTTATAATGTCTACGGTAGCAGAAACGCCATATCTGAATCATATTCAATTCTGACAACATCATAAATTCAATTCATGTCTAAACGTAATAAAACTTACGTCCAGTTGTAGCCTGTGTTGATAGGAACACGGTACTGCAGTCGGATTTAAAATCAAACGAGCGGATTTTGCAGAAACCACAAATCTACGAATGAAAAGGCGTAAGGATTTCTTAGAGGAAATCTTTGGCTCTGGACAATAGCTTCTGAGGGAATTCAACGTTAATATATATCACTTCTTGCATGAAAATGAAACGTGGCTTGTTTCATGTTTTCCGGGTGGCGCTCGAGCGGTTAAAATTTACCGCTCGGGCGCCGAACATACTGCCCGGTTGCTCAACTTATCCTCCTCTCGCGCTCGGGCGGTCAAAAACTACCGCTCGGGCGCGAGACATTCTGTCCAAAGGTATCCTTATGGTGCATTGGCGCTCGGGCGGTGCTTTTCTACCGCTCGAGCGCCGAGGGTTCTGTCCAAATTCCTTGGCTAACCATGCCACGACACCCGGCCTCGTCATTTGCGTTCTTATGACTTCAATTACGTCAATTAATCAACATCTGATTAAAATGATTAAATCTCGGGCATTACAATATATATATTGCATGAACCAACTGAAACGTGGCATCATTCTCCGCATTGCACATCACACCGTGGGTGCGGTCCCTGCAGCACCGCGGGTGCGCTTCAGTCTCGGCAATTCTATCTAAAATGCACAACTCATGACCGCGGGTGTGGCCCTTCCAATACCGCGGGTGCGGTCTTGGCACCGCGGGTGCGGTGTATGCAAGACCGCGGGTGCGGTCTTGCTTCGCCAAAAATTCTTACCCTACTGAACTTACACCGCGGGTGCGGTGTACACAAGGCGCGGGTGCGGTCTTGCACATTCTAAAATTTATAGTTTGCTCCGAGCAACATCCCATAATCTTATCTGATCAATTCTACAAGTCTTGGGATATTTCATTAATCTTGTCTGATCAATTCTACGACAATTCTGGGGCATTACAATATTGATCAGAACAGGTATTGAATTGAGTTGTATATTGATATTATATCTGTTCGGTATGGTTATTACCAGATTGGGAATGGACCGAGATAGAGTCGGGAATTCTTCTTTTTCTTCTAAGCGAGAAGATAAAGGTATAAATTAATGTTGAGTTGAGATTGCACAACTCGAGTGAGGTTTGACTCGAGTCTCCCTAAATCACATACTTTACTTATTGCATTGATATTTGCATTGAGTTGGTTGATGTACTTGTTCTCTTGAATTATAGAAAGCAGGTATTGGACGAGTAGTCTTATGACAGAAGTGCCTGATAGTGGTGGGATCACCACGGGTACATTGCACGATGTCATGAGATATTGTATTGGCGGAAGTGCCATAGTTTGTCACTGGATAATTGGCTATCGATGTGGATAGAATTATAGCTCCTTCTATTACTGGTGATCATTACTGTATCGATGTGGATAGAATTATAACTTCTTCTATTACTGTTGATCGATGTTATATCGATGTGGATAGAATCAGAGTTTCTTCTATTACTGGTGATCGATACTATACTGATGTGGATAGAAACAGAGCTTCTTCTATTACTGGTGATCGATACTATATCGACGTGGATAGAACTGGAGTCTTTTCTATTACTGTTGGTCGATATGAAATGCCAATGTCTTGAAACAGGGATCCCTAGACTAGGATTGAGTCTAGTCTAAAACGTAGAGTCACGAGTTGGAGTGACAGTGATATCAATTGATATTGATGGATGTTGAATTATGTTCCTGATATTGGTACATGCTTAGAATAGAATTTATTCTTGATATTGAATTATGTTCCGGATTAGGGTACATGTATAGAATATGATTTATTCTTGTTATGGATTGATATCATGATTTTGATATATGATATGATTTTTGATATATGCTTTTATATTGTTTATATGATAGCATGTATACATGATTTATACTGGGATATTTATATCTCACCGGAGTTATACGGCTGTTGTCTTGTTTGTATGTGTGCATGGCAACAGGTGGGATAGAAGCGGGGTCAGGACGAGAACGAGGCTGGACTAGATAGCGTGGAGATCCGGGCTTTGAAGCAACGTAGGATTCAGCACGGACTTGTAGTTGAACCTAGTCGGATTATTGTAGATCATACTGTTAGAGTAGGTGCCCGTCGAGCCAAGTGTTGGCCGAGTGTTCACAATGAAACTCTATGTATAAGCAATCTTTATTTTAATAATATTTGAAATTATTATTTTGGCAAATCTTTATCTATATACCCATGCTAGCTGCATAGATAAAGCCCTTGAATATACAAATAGTAGAAAGAATATGAGATGCTCATATGATGAGTATCATGAAACTCATATTTGGAATACTGTATATTCTAAACCGTTCCTAGTCGATTCAGCCGCCACTAAGAAGGATAAAGGCCGCTCGAGTTAGAGACTAGTATCTGCGATGTGAGTACCATGTTTCATTGGTAGGGGACATTGTGATGTCCGAGCATGCAGATAGGTGCTCCTGGTAGAGTGCACTGAACAACCCTCCATAAAAGGACTTTCCAAGTGGTTCTCACTTATCGAGTGGAAAAGTCCTGGTTTATGGTTGTACAGAATTAGTCCTTATGACCCGGGACAACATTGAGACTCTATGTGCTAGCGTTTCACTTTGACTTGTTTACCGACTCTTATGGGGTCATTAGGTGGCAAGATTGGGTGTTACGGCGAAACATATAGGAGTCGATGCATTGTAGTCGGGGATTCACCGCTTACCTTCGGGTATGGATATCCTATGTGTTTTTCATGTATATGTGGGTTGAAATCTCTGATCAGAGTATGGTGGTAATTATGAAAGGGGTTTCATAGATTACACCATCGATGCAACCACAACATGACACATAGTATCGATTCATTGACAACTCTCGATAAACCAATAGTTGTCGAATCGGTCGGGATATATGATTTGAAGGGACCGTACTGTACGCTAACCATAATTGAATGGTTCTTGCAGGCACTATCATGTGATACCTAGGGAATCACGTAAGCGATGCTGCTAGGCGTTTAACGTGATTGGTTGGGTACTATCAGACTTGAGTTCTGACATTCTTACTATCAAGGAGTTGATAAGTAAGAATGGAGCAATTGGGGTATGCTCGAATAAGGACATGTTTAGTCCGAATCACATAGAGATGTGAACCCACGGCTAGTTGTATCAATGAACCATTGAGGGCCACACAAGTACTAGCTTTGTAAATCCCGATGAGAAATAAAAATAGTTCAATGTGTTGAACGGCTTATAAAGGAGTTTATAAGCGTAAGGAAAATTAGAAGTATGACTTCTATAAAGGAGAAAATGGTTCAATGTGTTGAACGGCTTATAAATGTGTTTATAAGCGTAAAGAAAAATAGAAGTATGACTTCTAAGAGAGAAATATAAATTTTAATTTATGGAAGTGTTCCTAAGATTAAAATTTGGCCAAATAAATAATGTATTTGAAAATTGTGATTTTCATAAACATTAATATGGACTAAATTAAATCAATTCAAGTGTTGAATTAATTAAACACTAGTGGGCCTAGTAGAGTCCAAATAATTAAATTAATTCAAGTGTTGGATTAATTAAATAACATTGGGCCTTGTAGAGCCCAATTGGAATTAATTATTTAACTAGTGGGCTTGAGTAAAATCAAGTAAAATATAATTGGGCTCAAATGTGTTTGAGACAATTAGAAAAGAGTCCATGGGCCTTGCAAAAGTTGCAAGCCCACTAGGGTTTGCATGCTTGGGAGATCAAGGGTCTTAAATACTTTTTAATAAAATAATGCATGGCATGTGGATCAACTTTTTGCAACCCCAAGACTCATTCTCCCTCCCTCATTCCATGAGATGGCCGAATTTTTCCTCACATTTTTCTCTCATTTTTCTTCTCTCTTTTGTTCTTCAAGTGTTGGAGAATAAAAGTCTTCTCATTGAAAAATCCTCTTGATTTTCTAGTGCAAATCAAGAGGGGATTTACCTAGTTGGTGGTGGGCTTAATTTTGGAGTAAGGAGGAGCTTGTAGATCTTCATCCATCAAGAGCTAAAGTGTTTACACTTTAGTTGGAGCCAAACATCAACCTCAAGAGGTTGATAGGTAAATTTCTTAAACATCCTATGCATGTTTTTGGAGTTTTTGTAAATATTACACCTAAACCTAGGGTGGCCGAAATTTTAGTGATTAAATTTAAAATTTTTGACTTCCGTTGCGCTTCCGGCCACCGTAACCGGTCCGCTTTCAAGTGGTATCCGAGCTATGGTTACGGTTTTTGTGTAATATTTGCATAATATTATGTTGAGATCAATTTCTAACCGTTTGAGATTTTTGTGCAACAAAAACATCAAGGCCGAAAATTTGAAGAAGCAAAACAAAAAAAAAAAAAAAAAATTTTCGTGCAGCAACAGCTGCCCGAGCTGCCCTGAAATTTCGGGCAGCAAAGGGCAGCCCGAGGGGCTACCCGGAAAAAGTCCAGTTTTTAAAAATAAAAAAAAAAAAAAAAAAATTTTTGTTGTTGCCGGAATCCGGCGACGGAGCTCCGGCGACGGCGATGACGGCTAGGGTTTCCAAAAGTGTTTTGGATAATCTTAGTGTCATGGGCCTTGTGTTGTTGGGCCATTAGATGGTCAACATATTTTGTGAAATTTAAATGGGCCAAAATATTTTTGGTGAAAAATGGTTTTTGGGCCTTTAATTTTAAATTTACAATTGTTGCACATATTTTCTCATAAAATAAATAATTGAAGTAGGACTTTAATTATTTATAGAAAATTGTGATTTACAAGAAATTCGATTATAAATAAATTAATTTGAAAGTAGACAAAGGTGTTTGTATACTTTGTTAATTTAATTTATAATTGTGGCGGTTAGTGATTGGATCAAGATATATAATATTGGATCAATTAATTATAGTGATAATTAATTGATGGTGTATGATATGTGATATTATGAATGAAGGATGATCAAAAGCCCAAGCCCAATTTGCTAGGTGTATGCTAGGATATTTGTGTTGTATGATTGTAATAATTATCAATTTAAAGTGGGCTTGGTTTATGGCCCGTTCCCACCCCATGAGATGTATCCCTATGTGCCATGGATATTTAATTGTAAATATTAGAATAGGGGAAGATCAAGATTGGAAGATGGTGGCCTTGGTGATTATGAAGATCGAAGACATGTAATATTGGATGCTAATGTAATAATTTAGTTGCATTGCATCCCGTGCATTTACCCTAGGATTGGACCTAGGCCCGTGTTTAGCTCACACGGGCCATTAGTACTTGGGGCGATTGATCATCCTTGTATTGTTTTCTATTTATAATATATGCTTGATATGTTATAAATAATGAGTATGTGCGTTATTATTATGATAATAACAAAGTTGCATGAATCCGGCAAACATACGATCAAACATGGCGAGCTTTTAAAATAAAATTAATGATGAGACCTTTCAAAATTAAAAACCCTCATTTTGAATAAGATTCAAAATTAATATCAAGTCCGAAAAGGGGAATTATAAATTTGTTTATAATTTCCTTGTCTTCCATCGACAATGGGTGCATGATGAACGCTACCCGTACTCGGGGCTCGGCTCATATTATTGGGGGAGCTTTGGGTGCCGGAAAGCTGTGACATCCATTGACATAGTGATGTGAACTACGTGGAACTCCCATGATTTCGGCTCATATTATTGAGGGAACTCATGGCGACCGTCCATTAAGGTTCAATATCGATGGGTTAGGCTTGACACGTAAAGATGAACGACGTCATATTATTGGGTCCTAATCAAACGTGAGACAAAAGTATACGTAGAGGGTTGCATGGCGATGCAATTGGAAACTACCTTTTAGGAATTGTGATGGCCGATATTATTCGGGATCACAATTCGCTAATTGGACCTTACGTACCTTCTGAGGAAAGTGTTTCCCGTTTTCACTAGAGGGTAGTGAAAATGTCAAAACAGTGGGAGCAAATATTTATGAAGTAAAAGTCCAAACTTCATATCTTACTAAATATTTAAAATAGTCATCAACATTTATCTATTTTTACTTTTCAGTACAAATCGACAATGTCTTCGATGCGCAATCCGATATCTATAATACTCGACAAACACATATTAACTGGACCTAATTACCTCACTTGGCTAAGAAACCTGAAAATCGTCTTGAATTCGGAAAATGTAGCATATACACTGACTGAGTCGCCCCCTGTTGAGGCTCCGACTGACTGCAATCCTGAGGAATTGCAGGCTTACAAGGAATGGTGTGACCATGACTTGATAGCCAGGTGTTATATGCTGACTTCTATGAATGATGAGCTGCAGAGGCGTTTTGAGGGTGCAAAGAGTGCTGCTGACATTCATTTGCACCTCAAGGAGCTCTTTGGAGAGCAAACGCGTCCTCTTAGGCATGCTACCGTCAAGGAGCTGATCACTTTGCGCATGCGAGATGGGGCCTCGGTCCATGAGCATGGCCTAAAGGTGATCGGGCTCGTGGACAAGCTCGTTGGCATGGATATGATCTTGCCTTCGGAGTTGACCACCGACGTGTTGCTGTTATCGCTGCCTAGCTCATTTGATCCTTTTGTGGTGAACTTCAACATGAACAAGATGGAACCAACCCTTGAGGAGTTGGTGAATATGCTTGTTACCTTTGAGTCCACTATCAAGAAAGAGAAGTCGGTTCTTTATGTGGGTTCTTCATCTGGTACGAAGATTGATCCACATGGGAATGGAAAGAAGAGTTCTTTCCAACGTCCCAAGAAGAACGTGCCCTTGATGAGGCAATCTCCGAATCCCGTTAAGGCAGCCAGACCAGTTAAGGCTGACAAGACTGGTGATGTTTGTCATCACTGCAAGAAGCCTGGACATTGGAAGCGAAATTGCAAGGAATATCTAGCCCAGAAGTGTTCTGGAAACGGTATGTTCTAAATTTAAGTAAACATTTCAATTAACTCTACTTCTTGGGTATTAGATACCAGTTGTGACTCACATCTCTGTAATGGGTTACAGGTGATGGGAAGAAGTAGGAAGCTTAAGGAAGGTGTGACCTTCTTTAGGATGGACAATGGAGCAAGAGTTGCTGCCAAGGCTATTAAGGATGTTTACTTATTATTGAACAATAGTTTAAGTTAATTTTATGAGATTTTTTGTTTGTACCTAATTTTGTAAAAACATTGTTTCCATTTCTATGCTGATAAAAATGGATATTCTTGTTTATTTTGCAAAGGTGTTTGCAACATTTACATGAATGAATGTTTGATTGGTACTGGTGAACTTGAAAAACGATCTCTATAACTTAAAATTAAAAGATATTCATTAAATGTCCATTCAAAGGCGGACACCATATGAGATATGGATGGGTAAGCCTCCCAAATATTCTTATCTTAGAATATGGGGAGCCCTGCTAATGTAAAGCAGGTAGTGGGAGATAAAATTGGACTGTTGATCCATTTTATGTTACTTTGTGGGATATCCAAAGAATTAAGTTGGATATTATTTCTATCATCCCCAAGAAACAAAGGTGTTTGTTTCTAGGAATGCAACCTTTTTGGAAAAGGATTTTCTATTGGATAGAAAAAGAGAGATGATAGAACTCGAAGAGGTTCGAGAGAAACCCGCAATTATAGAACCCACACCCGATGAGCCAAGAGAGGAGATAAAAGCTCCTAGCAGATACGAGAAAGTCTCGAGACCACCTATGAGGTATGGTCAGCTTCTTGAAAAGGGCCATGATGAGCCTAACCATGGATGTGATCCAAGGACCTTCAAGGAAGCATTATCTGATGCCGATTCATCCAAGTGGCTTGAAGCAATGGAATCTGAGTTGAATTCCATGCATTCGAACCAAGTATAGGATCTTGTGGATCCACCTGAGGGAACTGTTCCCACAGGGACTTGGGGCGGATGGGAAGGTATTGACCTTCAAGGCGCGATTGGTGGTAAAAGGATGTACTCAAAGACAAGGAGTTGACCTTGAGGAAACCTTTTCCCAGTCGCAATGTTCAAGTCCATAAGGATTTTGCTTGCCATAGCTGCATGGTATGCCTATGAGATATGGCAGATGGATGTTAAGACAGTCTTTCTTAAATGGGGATTTTAAGAAAGGGATTTACATGTCTCAACCTGAAGGGTTTACATCTGTCGGAACTGAGCATTTGGTATGCAAACTTCAGAGATCTATTTATGGTCTAAAGCAGGCATCAAGGAGTTGGAACCTTAGATTCGATAGTACAATCAAAGAGTTTGATTTACTAAGAATCCTGAGGGACCCTATGTGTATAAGAAGGTCAGTGGGAGTGTTGTGACATTCCTGGTGTTGTATGTTGATGACATTCTACTCATTGGGAATGATGTAGGAATGTTGCAATCAACTAAGATATGGTTAGCGAGTAAGTTCTCGATGCAGGACTTGGGTGAAGCATCTTTTGTATTGGGATACAGATCTATAGAGATAGATCGAAAAGATGGCTTGGTCTCACCCAGTCCACATACATGATACCATCGTGAAGCAGTTCTCGATGGATGAGTCCATGAGAGGACATCTACCAATGTGTCATGGCGTGTCCCTATCCAAGTCTGTCTCCCAAGACAGATGCAGAGATAGTGGCGATGACACGCATTCCGTATGCTTCGGCAATTGGTAACATCATGTATGGGATGATATCTACACGTCCTGACGTGGCGTTTGCACTATGTGTAGTGAAAAGATATCAATCGAACCCTGGTCTTCCACACTAGAAAGCTGTGAAAGACATCCTCAAGTAGTTGAGAAGGACCAATAAATTGTTCTTGGTCTATGGGGTGGAGAACTAAAATTGGAAGGTTATACCGACTTTAGCTTCCAAAGCGATATCGATGACTCGAAGTCAACCTCTGGTTTTGTATTCATGCTCTATGGTGCTGCTGTCTCTTGGAAGAGTTCCAAGCGAGACAATACTACGGATTCCAGCACAGAGGCCGAATACATTGCTGCATTAGATGCAGCAAGGGAGGCTGTTTGGATAAGGAATTTCGTCTAAGAGTCGGACGTCATTCCTAATGGAATTGCTCCTGTCCCGGTGTTGTGTGACAACACGGGAGATTTAGCTCAAGCAAAGGAGCCAAGGTCTCATCAGAAGTCCAAACATGTATTGAGAAAGTACCACATCCTCGGAGAGATTGTGGGAAAAGGAGAAGTGTCGATTGACACAGTCGGCTCCGCAGACAATGTTGTTGATCCACTAGCTAAGCCTTTACCTGGACCATTATTCGACAAGCATCGCGAATCAATGGATTTGAAAGTATATGGGTAGTTGGCTCTAGTGCAAGTGGGAGATTGTTAGAGTAGGTGCCCGTCGAGCCAAGTGTTGGCCGAGTGTTCACAATGAAACTCTATGTATAAGCAATCTTTATTTTAATAATATTTGAAATTATTATTTTGGCAAATCTTTATCTGTATACCCATGCTAGCTGCATAGATAAAGCCCTTGAATATACAAATAGTAGAAAGAATATGAGATGCTCATATGATGAGTATCATGAAACTCATATTTGGAATACTGTATATTCTAAACCGTTCTTAGTCGATTCAGCCGCCACTAAGAAGGATAAAGGCCGCTCGAGTTAGAGACTAGTATCTGCGATGTGAGTACCATGTTTCATTGGTAGGGGACATTGTGATGTCCGAGCATGCAGATAGGTGCTCCTGGTAGAGTGCACTGAACAACCCTCCATAAAAGAACTTTCCAAGTGGTTCTCACTTATCGAGTGGAAAAGTCCTGGTTTATGGTTGTACAGAATTAGTCCTTATGACCCGGGACAACATTGAGACTCTATGTGCTAGCGTTTCACTTTGACTTGTTTACCGACTCTTATGGGGTCATTAGGTGGCAAGATTGGGTGTTACGGCGAAACATATAGGAGTCGATGCATTGTAGTCGGGGATTCACCGCTTACCTTCGGGTATGGATATACTATGTGTTTTTCATGTATATGTGGGTTGAAATCTCTGATCAGAGTATGGTGGTAATTATGAAAGGGGTTTCATAGATTACACCATCGATGCAACCACAACATGACACATAGTATCGATTCATTGACAACTCTCGATAAACCAATAGTTGTCGAATCGGTCGGGATATATGAGTTGAATGGACCGTACTGTACGCTAACCATAATTGAATGGTTCTTGCAGGCACTATCATGTGATACCTAGGGAATCACGTAAGCGATGCTGCTAGGCGTTTAACGTGATTGGTTGGGTACTATCAGACTTGAGTTCTGACGTTCTTACTATCAAGGAGTTGATAAGTAAGAATGGAGCAATTGGGGTATGCTCGAATAAGGACATGTTTAGTCCGAATCACATAGAGATGTGAACCCACGGCTAGTTGTATCAATGAACCATTGAGGGCCACACAAGTACTAGCTTTGTAAATCCCGATGAGAAATAAAAATAGTTCAATGTGTTGAACGGCTTATAAAGGAGTTTATAAGCGTAAGGAAAATTAGAAGTATGACTTCTATAAAGGAGAAAATGGTTCAATGTGTTGAACGGCTTATAAATGTGTTTATAAGCGTAAAGAAAAATAGAAGTATGACTTCTAAGAGAGAAATATAAATTTTAATTTATGGAAGTGTTCCTAAGATTAAAATTTGGCCAAGTAAATAATGTATTTGAAAATTGTGATTTTCATAAACATTAATATGGACTAAATTAAATCAATTCAAGTGTTGAATTAATTAAACACTAGTGGGCCTAGTAGAGTCCAAATAATTAAATTAATTCAAGTGTTGGATTAATTAAATAACATTGGGCCTTGTAGAGCCCAATTGGAATTAATTATTTAACTAGTGGGCTTGAGTAAAATCAAGTAAAATATAATTGGGCTCAAATGTGTTTGAGACAATTAGAAAAGAGTCCATGGGCCTTGCAAAAGTTGCAAGCCCACTAGGGTTTGCATGCTTGGGAGATCAAGGGTCTTGAATACTTTTTAATAAAATAATGCATGGCATGTGGATCAACTTTTTGCAACCCCAAGACTCATTCTCCCTCCCTCATTCCATGAGATGGCCGAATTTTTCCTCACATTTTTCTCGCATTTTTCTTCTCTCTTTTGTTCTTCAAGTGTTGGAGAATAAAAGTCTTCTCATTGAAAAATCCTCTTGATTTTCTAGTGCAAATCAAGAGGGGATTTACCTAGTTGGTGGTGGGCTTAATTTTGGAGTAAGGAGGAGCTTGTAGATCTTCATCCATCAAGAGCTAAAGTGTTTACACTTTAGTTGGAGCCAAACATCAACCTCAAGAGGTTGATAGGTAAATTTCTTAAACATCCTATGCATGTTTTTGGAGTTTTTGTAAATATTACACCTAAACCTAGGGTGGCCGAAATTTTAGTGATTAAATTTAAAATTTTTTACTTCCGTTGCGCTTCCGGCCACCGTAACCGGTCCGCTTTCACATACAATAGTTGTATGTGATATTTAATATGTAATTTGAATTCAATTACATTATGTTTCCGCTGTGTAATTTAGAAACAATAATTTTAGACCCTGTTTATTATACTTGATTAGTTATTCCTAAAGACGATTAAGGAATGAATTAGCGTCCGGGTCCCCACAACAGGTGGTATCAGAGCTGTAGGTCCTTGAACTGTAGGTTCCTTAGCACTGAGCTAGAGGAGAGTGAGCGGGGTAGATTGAGTTTTCTTACCTGCGTTCGATTGCTAGTATGTGATTGATTATAATGTGGAATTACATTATGTATGCTAGCATGATATTATGTTTTATTTCCTGGACTTATATGGCACATGAGTGAATATAATGTTGAAATTACGTTGTATATACTAAGATTTCAGTATGTTTTTACTGTTTTGAAAGCTACATGTTACCTAAATATCGGAGTTGATTTGGTAATATGTATTATTTGAAACTGGATCAGAACCAATTCTTGATCAGAGGTAAGCTGATCAGGACTTGGGATTGAGACGGATTTGTCTCTTGTTACTACTAACGTTTGTGATTATCAGATATTCCTCCTAGAAGGATTCAAGAAAGGGGTAGTACATCGTATGATCAGATGGATGTGTCTGAAACTCTGATGGAAACACAGATGATAAGGTTTCAGTCGTTTCAACCACCGATTTTGAGGGGTGTTGAAGCACCAGCTGATTGTGAGACTTGGCTGGAGGAGATTGAAATGTTGTTTGAATTTCTGGGATTCACAGATGAGTGCAGAATTAAATTGGTTGGGAATCAACTACGGGAAGTCGCTAGGAGTTGGTGGCTGATAACCCGGGAAGCCATAGCACAGCGTGGTTTCACGATTACGTGGAAACTTTTCAAATTTGAATTTTATCAAAGGTTTGTACCTCTATCATATCGAGAGGACAAAAGTGCAGAATTTGCAAATTTGAGGCAGGGTCCATTGAAGATTGATGAATATTTGGCCCATTTCTTTACCCTGTTAAAGTTTGGTCCGCAAGTGGCTAGAAATGATACAGCTGTAGCTGATCAGTTTATCAAGGGCTTGAATCCAGAAATACGCACCTTGGTAACTGTGAAACAACCGAGTAATTTTACTGATACTCTGAATCGAGCCAAAAGAGCAGAAACCGTTCTAATGAGACAAAAGGAAGCTTCATATGTTCTTCCAACACCGATACCACAACAACTGCCTTCCAGAATCGAGATTGGCAGTAGCAGTGGTGGAAAGAAAGAGATGTTGAAATTTCAAAAGAAGCAATTGAAGAAGTTTGGGAGCGGCTCATCTAGCTCCAGTGGCTCTAGTCCGAATTATACTGGAGTTTATTGCAGGAGTTGCGGTGGGAGACATTCCCCAGAGCTATGCCATGGAGTGACTGGTCGGTGCAACTTCTGTAAACAGCAAGGACACTTTGCTAGAGTCTGTCCACAGAAGGGTTCCCGAAGATTTCAGGGAGCAGGATCATCTGGGGGTGGTGATCGAGGAACAGACCCAGGACATACTGGATGATACAGTGACAGGTACTGATCTTTTATGATTAGATTGCATATGTATTGATATATACTAATGCATTCTTTACTATTATCTTTGACTGAGTTGCATTGATATACATTGTACCTGTTGAGTCTGTATTTACTGTAGTATTGATTCCTTACCTTTTTGGGGCAAGAATTTGATGTCAGTGATATTCTGTAATATATTGTATACTGCAGTAAGTTGAGAATGAGATTGAGTTAGACTAGCTTGTACTTGTATTGTCTGATTGATGACTGCATGATTGATATTGATATATCGAACAAGTACAGAGCTATTATAGAGTCTTGCCAGGAAATGGTAAGATTCGTACCTGAAATGGCCAAAGAATGAATAATATACGGTAAGGATTCTTGATTTTGAATTCCTTGATATCCGTATTATATATGATTCGATGATTATCGAAAGGAATGGAGTAATTCCTCATATATTCAGTTGATTACTGAAGATGAGCCTATCAAGGATTGATTTACTAGTAGCAGGAAGTTTGCTATAGTCTTGCAGATGAGATTTCAGGTTGGTCCTGTATCAGGAAGAGTGACTTCGGCCTTGATGCGATTCCAGGTATTGATTTCATTTTAGAATTTCTTATAGACTGATATTGATTGAATTAAGAAAATTGAGATATCAGTTGAAAGATTTATTGCCTGAAGAGTTAGAGTTACATCTGATTATGTGTTTCTCTGGAAAATCCTTCAGTTCTGTTTGTGGGTTGATAAATCTTGTGCTCGGAAGTGTTCTGATGATTTTATGCTCGATTTATCTATGACATTTTGATATATTCGCAGCATACGATTGAATGAATTGAACAGTTGAAAATGATATTGAATATTCTGGGAACTGAGATTGTTATATACAGAATTGTTCGGATATGAATCTCGATTGTAACATATTGTATTCAGAGTTTGTGATATCTGGAGACAGTATACTGATTGATTATAGCCAGTGAGACTGTGATCAGTGGCTGAGAACGACATTGAATATGGCAGAATTTTCGAAATGTTAGAAATTGCATTTTATGCAGTAATTAAATCAGTATTGCGTATTGATATTCTGAATCTGATCTGATATTTTTATCATTCTGAATCCATGTTTAATACCGATTGTTATGAACCGTTGAGCTTATATACTGTTCAGTCGAGTCAGAACAAATTTTGAAAATTAAAGCAGTTCAGAAGGTTGATCAGACTGTTCAGAACCTGATTTTGATAGTCAGAACCTAATACCAGGTAGGTATTTTTCTTTAATTTATATTATTAACTCATTTGTTTGTGTCAGATGTTCGAATTAAAAATGACAGGTATTGTCAGATGCACATAATAGTAGATTCAGTACTATTCTGGTAACAGGAAATGTATGATAATTCGAATAGACAGTTTTGAAGTAAACAGATGAAATCAGTTACGTCAGAATTTGTATTGAAATGTCTACATCGCTGACAGATGAAGACAGGAAAATAGAAACTTTTAGATTACTGATCTTAATTATTGATTTCTAAATAGAAATGGAAGTACATTTCTATGGATTGTGTGATGACACTACTGAAATATTAACAAGATTGTGCGGTGATGTGATTATGATTGACAGATTTCTCGAATCTGCCTCTGTTATATTGTACCGAATGACGTACAAATATGACCAGACGACTGAGAGGTATGTCAGAAACATGAGTCAGATTGTACTGAATGCCAAAATTGATTATATCAAACTGTGATTTTCGTTTGACTTTGCACTTTTGGCAGAATGTATATCATGATTTTTCATCTATGATTTATAGATTGAAGGATAGTCGGAGGGAACTATCTAGAAACTGGAGGATATCCAGGAAATGTAGTGCTGGATTTTAGCACTAATTGACATGATTCATTGCCACTTGTGAAATATCGTACAATATTCGCTATCAGCTGAATATCGAAATAGCTTTAGTCGAGGTATTGTACAATGAGAACTGTGAATTTCCTTCGTATGGGAATGATATTACAGTGATGCTTGAGAGCAGATTTGCTAAAATTTGTGATCTGATAAAGAAAATGAAACTGATTCAGAAGAAAGGAGGATAGCTCTAAATACATAGACTAAATATGCTAACGTCGGATGATGACTGTTGGTATTTGAAGCCGAAGATAGAGTATGTCTGTGACAGGGATTAACAGATAATGAGAATGATTGTGTTGAGTTATCGATGGGTATACACGGATGTTGTATAGCCATGGTTCTGAGATTGATTTTATCACGAATGATGTTGTTGATGTGAGCTTATTGCAGCTCTGTACATCTCCTTCCGGTATCTGATTTGAGATATGATCTGATTATCTGTATAACTCGAGTTGAGTGTTTGTGATTTCGGGGACGAAATCATATCATAGAGGGGGAGAAATGTAAGGCCCAAGAATTTAATTACCGTATTCTGAAATGATTTAGGTATAATTACCGTAATTTAAGATTAATCTGGAATGAATTATTGAGCAATTGACATGATTGAGGGTATACGAACTTAAATGACGAAGCTGGGCGTTGATTTATTTTAAGCCGAGATGTTGAACCGAACATCTCAAGATGTTATGCCGAACATCTCGCGCCCGAGCGGTAGAAAAGAACCGCCCGAGCGCCAATTTTTCTTCTTGGGCAGAATGTTTGGCGCCCGAGCGGTAGAATATTACTGCCCGAGCGCCAGGAGATGTTCAGCCGAGTATCTCGACAGAAACTTCCGCGCCCGAGCGGTAAAGATTCACCGCCCGAGCGCCAGGCGGGATTTAAGAAGGACAAGACACGTATTCTTTCATGCAACGTGGGGGATATATATGTATATACATATGTACACTATTCCTTCAGAAGTGATAAGGCAAACGAAGGAAGAAAGGGAAACACGAGAAATAATTGAAGAATTCTTACGCCTTTAGAATTCAATCCGTCCGTTCGATTTTAAATCCGACTTCAATACGGAGTTCTATCAACATAGGCTACAACTGGACGTAAGTTTTGCTACGTTTTGACATGGTTTGAAATTATGCTATTGTCAGAATTGAATAGTATTCATATATGATGTTCTTGATATGTTAGACATCGTAGAAGCGAAGTCAGATTGAGAAACGGACCGTTTATGTAATTGTTATGATTTTTGGAATTGATTTGATTGAGATTTCATATCAGATTTGTATTATCGTTCAGATTTTGAGTTGTATCGATATTGATTATGAGTTCTGGTAGTATATCTGTGATGTTTGGACTAACGGGGTTATCGAGACGGTATTGCTAAACCGTCGAAACATCAGTTAATTGATATTGATCAGATTCGGTAGTGATTTCGATTATATCGTGATATTGTTGATATGGATTAGATGGTATCTTGATTTGATATCGGTCAGCATATATTTCGATTTGAATATTGATCAGAACAGGTATTGAATTGAGTTGTATATTGATATTATATCTGTTCGGTATGGTTATTACCAGATTGGGAATGGACCGAGATAGAGTCGGGAATTCTTCTTTTTCTTCTAAGCGAGAAGATAAAGGTATAAATTAATGTTGAGTTGGGATTGCACAACTCGAGTGAGGTTTGACTCGAGTCTCCCTAAATCACATACTTTACTTATTGCATTGATATTTGCATTGAGTTGATTGATGTACTTGTTCTCTTGAATTATAGAAAGCAGGTATTAGACGAGTAGTCTTATGACAGAAGTGCCTGATAGTGGTGGGATCACCACGGGTACATTGCACAATGTCATGAGATATTGTATTGGCGGAAGTGCCATAGTTTGTCACTGGATAATTGGCTATCGATGTGGATAGAATTATAGCTCCTTCTATTACTGGTGATCAGTACTGTATCGATGTGGATAGAATTATAACTTCTTCTATTACTGTTGATCGATGTTATATCGATGTGGATAGAATCGGAGTTTCTTCTATTACTGGTGATCGATACTATACTGATGTGGATAGAAACAGAGCTTCTTCTATTACTGGTGATCGATACTATATCGACGTGGATAGAACTGGAGTCTTTTCTATTACTGTTGGTCGATATGAAATGCCAATGTCTGGAAACCGGGATCCCTAGACTAGGATTGAGTCTAGTCTAAAACGTAGAGTCACGAGTTGGAGTGACAGTGATATCAATTGATATTGATGGATGCTGAATTATGTTCCTGATATTGGTACATGCTTAGAATAGAATTTATTCTTGATATTGAATTATGTTCCGGATTAGGGTACATGTATAGAATATGATTATTCTTGTTATGGATTGATATCATGATTTTGATATATGATATGATTTTAGATATATGCTTTTATATTGTTTATATGATAGCATGTATACATGATTTATACTGGGATATTTATATCTCACCGGAGTTATCCGGCTGTTGTCTTGTTTGTATGTGTGCATGGCAACAGGTGGGATAGAAGCGGGGTCAGGACGAGAACGAGGCTGGACTAGATAGCGTGGAGATCCGGGCTTTGAAGCAACGTAGGATTCAGCACGGACTTGTAGTTGAACCTAGTCGGATTATTGTAGATCATACAATAGTTGTATGTGATATTTAATATGTAATTTGAATTCAATTACATTATGTTTCCGCTGTGTAATTTAGAAAAAAAAAAATTTAGACCCTGTTTATTATACTTGATTAGTTATTCCTAAAGACGATTAAGGAATGAATTAGCGTCCGGGTCCCCACAAGATTAAATCACATTCACATCTCCTAAACATCACATTCTCAACTTGATGCGATTCTTCAAACATGAAAAGCAAACGCGCCCAAAATCCGAGTCACGCCCTCGATTCGATGGAATAAAGAAACGGTTGTGTTTTCCCGATCTTTGAAACAAGTAATGGATAGATGTAATAATCGCCTCTAGATCACGCGGTCTAGCAACAATTAATCAACGAGAGAAACAATCGCGTTTCAAGAGAACCTCCAAAGAACCCGCCCTTGGCAACCCTCGTGAAAATCGATCGACAAACGCCACAAAAGATAAATCTTTTGATAAGTTTGATTTGATACAACGCAAAAGTTATAACGAAACTTAAGCTTGTGTTGAGAGAATTCTCAAAGGAATTTTCATAAACTCAATAATGAACAAAAGTTGT
Source organism: Primulina eburnea (assembly GCF_022965805.1). NCBI lineage: Eukaryota > Viridiplantae > Streptophyta > Magnoliopsida > Lamiales > Gesneriaceae > Primulina > Primulina eburnea. The sequence continues at coordinate 40,842,913 of NC_133105.1, forward strand.
TTACAATGACTGAAAATTAGTCTATATATTGATACCAAATCACAAAGATATGAAATCTAGTTACCTAACTAATTAAAACTCTAAATTAGGAAAAAATATTATCGCCAAAACATATAGGACACGGACCCCGTATATGCCTCCGGATGAGGGTCCGTGTACACTCGGCCAAAATATTCTCCGAGAACAAAGGACACGGACCCCGTGTAGAGGTCCGGAGCAGGGTCCGTGCAGACTCGGGAATTCGCCTTCTCGACTGTACTGGGCACGGACCATGTGTGCAGGTCCGTGCTCGGGTCCGTGCAGCCTCGGGTCTTTTGAACAATGCTTGAATAATGTCCTTTGGCTTTTCCCACGCACTCCCATGCATCACGAGACCTACTTCCTTGCTCATCAATCCTTGTAGGGCCTCTTTGAACTTCCTTAGCCGTTCTTTGAACGCCATGCCCGGCCAGATTCACATCATACTCCCCTTCTTCAAAAAGATTTGTCCTCAAATCTTGCCCCCTGCACAAAAACGAAGCAAGTTAGTAATAAAAAGAATTAAATTATCAACATGCTTACCTTTCAGCACTAGGTTGTAGATGCCACCGCTCACACGCGCCATCAACGCCTTGATCCCTAACTCCATGGCAACATCCACTATCAACTCATCAACATCAATATATACCAAATAATAAATGACACCAATGATAAAATACCATTAAGTATCACAAAAATTAAATTCCTCCCCTTCTTAGACCTAGTCAACACAAAAAAAAATCCATACAAGTGTACGACCATAGCTCACTAGGAATAAGACATAGTTCATGCATGACATAAGAGTCTATCAAATGTCAATCTCTTATATGCAATGCATGCTTCACAATCCCACTCAACACACCTCTTCATATGCAACCAACACATATAATCATGCATTTTATCAATGATGAAATCATAACAATATGCATCACTAGCGGGTAACTCATAAAATGAGCATAACATGAACAACTTAATCTCCTTAATATTATATTCATCATGAACAAAGAAATTCTTATATTCATTTAACTCACCACATGAATTTAATCCTAATGCACATAGGTCATTGCCATGACAAAGTGTCAATTGGACAATTTTTGAACACTCAAAATCAATAACATTCGAATCTAATTCATGCAATACATATTCATTCTCAATAATATGACACTTAGGTAACAAGATTAAATCACACTCACTTCTCCTAAACATCACATTCTCAACTTGTCCCCATAACTCTTGAAAACAAAACAACAATGAATTAAGGTAAGGAAGAAAATCATACCTCCTAGGTGTTGTGTTGACAACTAACCTTACCTCATCGCTATGGCTCTTGAATCCATATGGTTCATCCCATTGTATTGCTTCCTTTGTCCCCAAAGCAAGTATTGGAGGACCAATTGAAAAAGAAAAAGAGAGATGAGGCCGAAAAAAAGAGTGAATTAAAAAGTGAGATGGCCTTTGAAAACAAAAATGAAGTGGCTGAAAAAAAGAGTGATCAAAAGAGTGAGATAGCCATAAAAACAAAAAAAGAGAGGGAAAATAAAAAGAGAGGAAAGAGGCCAAAAAGAAATCATACATGGCCCAAAAAGGTGAGTTGAAACAATTATTGCACACACATGAACCACTTGTGTTAATTCTTTACAAGGAGATTCTCCTTAACACAAGTGATATAGCCGGGTCCCTCTCGAGCATTATTGTTTCACTATTGCAGGAATTTAACGATGTATTTCCGGAGGAGCTACCTCAAGGCTTACCACCATTGAGGGGGATTGAGCACCAAATTGATTTGGTGCCCGGGAGTGCCTTGCCAAACCGTCCAGCTTATAGGAGCAATCCGGAGGAGACTAAGGAGCTGCAACGACAGGTAAGTGAGCTACTAGATAAAGGGTTTGTGCGTGAGTCCATGTCACCTTGTGCGGTGCCCGTTTTACTAGTCCCTAAGAAAGATGGCTCATGGCGTATGTGTGTGGATTGTAGGGCAATCAATAACATAACCATTAAGTATAGGCATCCCATACCTAGACTAGATGATATGTTAGATGAATTGCATGGGTCTTGCATTTTTAGTAAAATTGATTTGAGAAGTGGGTATCACCAAATTAGGATGAGAGAAGGTGATGAGTGGAAAACTGCTTTTAAAACTAAATATGGGTTGTATGAGTGGATGGTTATGCCTTTTGGCTTAACTAATGCACCTAGCAGTTTTATGAGGTTGATGAATCATGTTTTACGTGCACACATAGGAAAATTTGTTGTGGTCTATTTTGATGATATCCTAGTGTATAGCAAAAATCTAGAAGAGCATGTTAACCACTTGAAACTTGTGCTAATCACATTAAGGGCTGAAAATCTATACGCTAACTTGAAGAAATGTGATTTTTGTACTAGCAAACTTGTCTTCCTTGGTTTTGTGGTAAGTTCACAGGGTATACAAGTTGATGAAGACAAGGTAAGTGCTATTCGAGATTGGCCAACGCCTACTAATGTTGGTCAAGTTCGAAGTTTTCATGGTCTTGCAAGCTTCTATAGGAGGTTTGTCAAAGATTTTAGCACATTGGCGGCACCGATGACGGCGGTGATCAAGAAAAACGTTCCATTCTATTGGGGCGAGGAGCAAGAGAAGTCCTTTAATCTCATTAAGCAAAAGTTGATTAATGCTCCTTTACTTCTGTTACCTGATTTTGCTAATACATTTGAAATTGAATGTGATGCTTCAGGTGTAGGTATTGGTGGCGTGTTGATGCAAGGAGGGAGGCTGGTGGCATACTTTAGTGAGAAGCTCAATGGGGCAGCGCTGAACTATCCCACGTATGACAAGGAGTTCTATGCACTTTTGAGGGCTCTTGAGACGTGGCAGCACTACTTGAGGCCTAAAGAGTTTGTGATTCATACGGATCATGAGTCTTTAAAGCACCTCAAGGGGCAACAAAAGCTGAACAAGCGGCATGCTAAGTGGGTGGCCTTCATAGAGACATTCCCCTACATTATCAAGTATAAGCAAGGTAAGGAAAACATAGTGGCCGACGCGCTATCACGGAGGTATGTGCTTTTCTCTACTTTGGAATCAAAAATTTTGGGGTTTGAGCTTGTTAAAGAATTGTATGTGCTAGATGAGGATTTTAAGGATGTGTTTGAAACTTGTATGCATGGTCCACATGATAAATTCTACTTGCATAAGGGTTTCTTGTTTAGAGAAGATAGATTGTGCATCCCTAAATCATCAATTCGTGAACTACTTGTTAGCGAAGCACATGGGGGTGGTTTAATGGGACATTTTGGTGTGGCAAAAACTCTGAATGCTTTGCATGAACATTTCTATTGGCCACACATGAAACGTGATGTTGAGCGTATTTGTGAGAGTTGCGTAACTTGTAGACAAGCTAAGTCTAGGACACTACCACATGGATTATATACACCACTTCCCGTCCCTAGTGAACCTTGGGTTGACTCTATATTTGTTGTTGTGGATAGGTTTTCTAAAATGGCACACTTTATTGCTTGTCACAAGACTGATGATGCATCTAACATTGCGGACTTGTTCTTTAGAGAAGTCGTTAGGCTGCATGGCATGCCTAGGACTATTGTGTCGGACCGTGATGCTAAATTCCTAAGTTACTTTTGGAAAACACTGTGGGCTAAACATGGCACTAAATTACTGTTTTCTACGACCTGTCATCCTCAAACTGATGGTCAAACTGAGGTAGTTAATAGGACGTTAGGAACTTTATTACGTGCTATTCTCAAGAAGAACTTAAAGAATTGGGAGAATTGCTTGCCATTTGTTGAGTTTGCTTATAATCGTTGTGTGCATTCTACTACTAGCTATTCGCCATTTGAAATTGTATACGGTTTTAATCCTTTGACTCCGTTGGATTTGATGTCTTTACCTGTGAGTGAAAGGTTAAACATGGATGGCAAAAAGAAGGCTGAATTTGTTAGGGGGTTGCATGAAAAGGCCAAAGCCAATATTGAAAAGAGAAATGAGCAATATGCCAAGCAAGCTAACAAGGGGAAAAAGAAGCTGGTATTCGAGAAGGGTGATTGGGTGTGGCTACACTTGAGGAAGGAGAGGTTTCCGGAGAAGCGACGCTCAAAGCTATTACCTAGGGGCGATGGACCATTCCAAGTTCTTGAGAGGATCAATGACAACGCCTACAAACTCGACTTGCCAGGTGAGTACAACGTAAGTTCTACATTTAATGTTAGTGATTTGTCGTTGTTTGATGTAGGTGATGAGAAAGATTTGAGGACAAATCCTTTTCAAGAAGGGGAGGATGATGCGAACATGGACGTCCCAAGGAAAGCATGGGATCCTTTGCAGTTGCCGGAGGGACCAATCACGAGGGGTCGACTAAAGAGATTCAAGGAGGCACTACAAGGAGTCATGAGCAAGCCTGAAGGGGTCGTGATGCATGGGAGTACGTTTGGAGGCCAACGGAATATCATTCAAGCATTGATGGAGCAGACCGAGTCTGGAATAACTCATCTCATGAAGTACAGGACACGGACCCCGTGTGCAGGTCCGTGTGCAGGTCCGTCCAGACTCGGTCTGCTCCATCAATGCTTGAATGATATTCCGTTGGCCTCCAAACGTACTCCCATGTATCACGACCCCTTCAGGCTTGCTCATGACTCCTTGTAGTGCCTCCTTGAATCTCTTTAGTCGACCCCTCGTGATTGGTCCCTCCGGCAACTGCAAAGGATCCCATGCTTTCCTTGGGACGTCCATGTTCGCATCACAACTTGTCCCCATAATTCTTGAAAACAAAACAACAATGAATTAAGGTAAGGAAGAAAATCATACCTCCTAGGTGTTGTGTTGACAACTAACCTTACCTCATCGCTATGGCTCTTGAATTCATATGGTTCATCCCATTGTATCCTCACACCATCAACACTTGCTAGCCTCCCCATCATGGCATTACCGTAACCCTGCAAAGAAGAAGTAACAATGCTCGGGGTCGAACCGGCTATATCATCATAATGAGAATAAACCACTTTGTACAAAGGTACATGTAATGGTTTATGCAATAATAAACAACTCTCAACCTCACTCGTTTCACTCCTTTGGGCCTTTAATTCATTTTTATTTTCTTTTTCTTTGGCCTTTTTTGCATTTTCATCTTTCTTTCTATGGCCATCTCACTCTTTTGATCACTCATTCTTTCGGCCATTTTAAATTCTTTTTCACTCACACAATTAAATTGCAGTTGATCGTCAGTAATTACAATTGAAATAGACGGATCGAGAAAGGTACATGATGAATCATAACATGCGTGCAACAAATTATTACAACTTTCCTCTTTCTCCTCCATAGCACACACATTAGAAACAAATCCACCATATAAGAATTCACCCTCCACAGCACAACACTCTATGCTCAAGTCAGAAATCAGTGGAGTACCAACCTTCTCAATTCTCTCAACCTCCACTTTAGGCTCAACATCAATGCTCACTTCAACTCCACACTCGACTGCAACCTTAGATTCACATTCAACTACCACCTCAACCTCATCCTCAACCTCCACTTGAGATCCACGCCCAACCGCAACATCAACCTCCATTTGAGATTTAAGCTCAACTGGCGATTTTACTACAGTCACCTCCTCACGTGGACATTGGGTGATATCATGCCCAACCTCTAAACACCAACAACAGATAATATCACAAGTACTAGAATTTGAGTTTTTAAATGTACCTTGATATTCATGTTTGCTAGCTTGACGCCTCAACTCCTTCTTTGGCCTAACCATGATTTTCTCTTCACTCGACCTCCGTGCGGATGCCAAAAACTCCTTCCACGAGTCACTTCCACCACCTCTCCTATTATTGTGATTTAGAACAAACTGCTTCCTCATCACCCTTTTCATCTCATCCCACGTAACTATAGGGTCATCCCCACATCGTCTCCTACGCAATACTAACTTATCCCACCAAGTCGTAGCATAGTCGGTAAACTCACTGCAAGCTCGTCTTACCTTCATTGCTTCAGTATAATCATCCCGGCTCTCAAATACACACTCCATTCTCTCTTCCCACTCAAGGTACGCCTTTGGATCGGCTTCCCCATTGAAAAATGGAATGGTCATCTTCGTGCCACTCAGTCTATACCCTTCTCGGCTTCTATACCCCTTATCCTCATCAAATCTCCTATCATCATAACGATCCACGTGCAACAATTTACCTCCTCCAACTCTACTACCTCGCCTATTCTCATCAATATGCATATCATACATCTCCTCTTCTTCACACCTCTGAAATTTTTTTCGTAGAGGCTTAAACTCCTTCTCCCACATTCTATCCAACCCTCCTAACATCGTTTTAAATTGACGATTGTCAACCATTATACCTGCAAGAAAAGGTTAGTATAAAACAATAAAAGAATAAAGTTTCCTCACCACAAATTCTCACAAATCACTCCAATGAAAATTCACTCGCACTCGTCTTTTTTCCTCACCACAAAACCTCACAATTCACTCCAATGAAAATTCACTTCACTCAAATATTTTCACTCAAGTGAGAATTCTCAAGGGCGCTTAAGTCTCGTGGCTTCCACGTATTAAACTTATGAGATCAATCTAGTGACGCTTGAAATTCGACTCACTTAGACCACACAAGAACAAGCAACTTTGAAAATTGACTAGAATGCGACTAAAGGACAAGGACAAACTTAACGCTGAAGTATATAAGCGCTAAAATTCCAACAAACACCCGATTCAATCAATTTTTTTTTTTTCGGGTGAACAGTAATTCCGGAAGATGAACAGTAACTCCGGCAATGAATAGTAACTCCGATAAACAGTAAATCCGGCTTGAATAGTAAATCCGGCGAATGAACAGTAATCACGAATTATTTCGTGAATGGTATTTCCGCCACGATGAACAGTAATTACGCCACTATGAATAGTAATTCCGGAGATGAATAGTGTCGGCAATAAATAGTAACCACGATTTTTTTTTTTAATTCAACAACAACGTAGAAATCGCTACACGAAAATCGGTATTGAAAATCCTACGAGGAATTGAATGGATACGCTTACTTGAATCAAAAACCTTGAGCTCTGATACCAAATTATGCGATTCTTCAAACACGAAAAGCAAACGCGCCCAAAATCCGAGTCACGCCCTCGATTCGATGGAATAAAGAAACGGTTGTGTTTTCCCGATCTTTGAAACAAGTAATGGATAGGTGTGATAATCGCCTCTAGATCACGCGGTCTAGCAACAATTAATCAACGAGAGAAACAATCGTGTTTCAAGAGAACCTCCAAAGAACCCGCCCTTGGCAACCCTCGTGAAAATCGATCGACAAACGCCACAAAAGATAAATCTTTTGATAAGTTTGATTTGATACAACGCAAAAGTTATAACGAAACTTAAGCTTGTGTTGAGAGAATTCTCAAAGGAATTTTCATAAACTCAATAATGAACAAAATTTGTTTACAAAGACTGAAAATTAGTCTATATATTGATACCAAATCACAAAGATATGAAATCTAGTTACCTAACTAATTAAAACTCTAAATTACGAAAAAATATTCTCGCCAAAACATATAGGACACGGACCCCGTGTATGCCTCCGGATGAGGGTCCGTGTACACTCGGCCAAAATATTCTCCGGGAAACAAAGGACACGGACCTCATGTAGAGGTCCGGAGCAGGGTCCGTGCAGACTCGGGTCTTTTGAACAATGCTTGAATAATGTCCTTTGGCTTTTCCCACGCACTCCCATGCATCACGAGACCTACTTCCTTGCTCATCAATCATTGTACGACCTCTTTGAACTTCCTTAGCCGTCCTTTGAACGCCATGCCCGGCCAGATTCACTTCATACTCCCCTTCTTCAAAAAGATTTGTCCTCAAATCTTGCCCCCCTGCACAAAAACGAAGCAAGTTAGTAATAAAAAGAATTATTACTAACTGAAATTCTTTCATCTTTCCTTCTAGCTGAGTTTCTGATGCATCTATCTGTTCAGACGAAGTACTATTCTTTTCTGAAATTCTTCGAGGCGGTATATCTGATAATCAAACAAATTAGTACATAATGTTAGAGTAGGTGCCCGTCGAGCCAATTGTTGGCCGAGTGTTCACAATGAAACTCTATGTATAAGCAATCGTTATTTTAGTAATATTTGATATTATTATTTTGGCACATCTTTATCTGTATACCCATGCTAGTTGCATAGATAAAGCCCTTGAATATACAAATAGTAGAAAGAATATGAGATGCTCATATGATGAGTATCATGAAACTCATATTTGTAATACTGTATATTCTAAACGGTTCCTAGTCGATTCAGCCGCCACTAAGAAGGATATAGGCCGCTCGAGTTAGAGACTAGTATCTGCGATGTGAGTACCATGTTTCATTGGTAGGGGACATTGTGATGTCCGAACATGCAGATAGGTGCTCCTTGTAGAGTGCACTGAACAACCCTCCATAAAAGGATTTTCCAAGTGGTTCTCACTTATCGAGTGGAAATGTCCTAGTTTATGGTTGTACAGAATTAGTCCTTATGACCCGGGACAACATTGAGACTCTATGTGCTAGAATTACACTTTGACTTGTTTACCGACTCTCATGGGGTCATCAGGTGGCAAGGTTGTGTGTTCTGTCGAAACACATAGGAGTCGATGCATTGTAGTCGGGGATTCACCGCTTACCTTCGGGTATGGATATCCTATGTGTTATCATGTGTATGTAGGTTGAAATCTCTCGCCAGAGTATGGTGGTAATTATGAAAGGGGTTTCATAGATTACACCATCGATGCAACTACGACATGACACATAGTATCGATTCATTGACAACTCTCGATAAACCAATGGTTGTCGAATCGGTCGGGATATATGAGTTGAAGGGACCGTACTGTACTCTAACCATAATTGAATGGTTCTTGCAGGCACTATCATTTGATACCTAGGGAATCATGTAAGCGATGCTGCTAGGCGTTTAACATGATTGGTTGGGTACTATCAGACTTGAGTTCTGACGTTCTTGTTATCAAGGTGTTGATAAGTAAGAATGGAGCAATTGAGGTATGCTCATATAAGGACATGTTTAGTCCGAATCACATGGAGATGTGAACCCACGGCTAGTCGTATCAATGAACCATTGAGGGCCACACAAGTGCTAGCTTTCTAGATCCCGTTGAGAAGTACAAATAGTTCAATGTGTTGAACGGCTTATAAAGGAGTTTATAAGCGTAAGGAAAAATTAGAAGTATGACTTCTATAAAGGAGAAACTAGTTCAATGTGTTGAACGGCTTATAAATGAGTTTATAAGCGTAAAGAAAAATAGAAGTATGACTTCTATGAGAGAAATGTAAATTTTGATTTATGGAAGTGTTCCTAAAATAAAATTTGGCCGAGTGAATAATATATTTGAAAATTGTGATTTTCATAAGCATTATTATGGACTATATTAATTTAATTCAAGTGTTGAATTAATTAAATTATATTGAGTCTTGTAGAGCTCAATTTAAATTAATTATTTAACTAGTGGGACTTGGGTAAATTCAAGTAATGTTTAATTAGTTTCAAATATGTTTGAGATAATTAAATTTAGTCCATGGTTTTTATTTTGATAAAAACCATATAATATGCATGCATGGGAGGTGAAAGGTTGGGAGACTACTTTTTGAGTTTTCAAGGCATGGCATGCAACTTTATGCCTCAACTTTTTCAAGGACCAAGACAAGTCTCCCTTCCCCATTCTTGCACACACTATGGCCGAAATTCCTCCATCTTTTCTCTCCATTTTTCTCTCATTTTTGTGTTCTTCAATTGTTGAAGAATACACACACTTCTCTTTGAAAAATCCTCATATTTTTCTAGTGCAAAATATGAGGGGATCTACCTAGTTGGTTGTGGGCCTAATTTGAAGGAAAGATTCAAGAAGAAAGGAGGAGAGCTTGTAGATTTATCTTCCATTCAAGAGCCAAGTTGTTTACAACTTGGTTGGTGCCATCATCAACCTCAAGAGGTTGATAGGTAACGATTTTCTTACACCCTATGTATGACATTATGAATGTGTTTTTATTGTATTTGCTACACTTAGTCATGGTGGCCGAAAATTTTAGCTAAAAATTTTAGATTTTTTAACTTCCGTTGCACTTCCGGTCACCGTAACCGATCACCTTTCAAGTGGTATCCGAGCTATGGTTACGATTTTGTGTAGCAACTACAAGATATTATGTTGAGATCGATTTCTAACCGCATGAGGTGAAGTTTTGCAACGATTCAAGGTTTGATGGGGATTTTTTCAGGGCAGCATGTTGCTGCCCGTGTCGGGCAGCTCGGGCTGCCCGAGGGGCTGCCCGTTTCGGGCAGCAAGGGCAGCCGGCCCGAACAGCCCCTTACTTTTAATAAAAAAAAAATAAAAATTTTTTGTTGCCGGAATCCGGCGACGGAGCTCCGGCGACGGCGATGACGGCTAGGGTTTCCAAAAGTGTTTTGGAATATCAAAGTGTCATGGGCCTTGAGTTGTTGGGCCATTGGATGGCTAACATGTTTGTGAATTTTAAATGGGCCAAAAAATGTTTTTGGTGAAAAATAAGTTTTTGGGCCCTTAAGTTTAAAATTACAAAAGTTGCAAATTTTTCTCATTAAATAAATAATTTAAGTTGGACTTTAATTATTTATAGTAAATGGTGATTTACAAGAAATTCGGTTATAAATAAATTAATTTGAAAGTAGACAAAGGTGTTTGTATACTTTGTTAATTTAGTTTATAATCGTGGCGGTTAGTGATTGGATCAAGATATATAATATTGGATCAATTAATTATTGTGATAATTAATTGATGGTGTATGATATGTGATATTATGCATGAAGGATGATCAAAAGCCCAAGCCCAATTTGCTAGGTGTATGCTAGGATATTTTGTGTTGAATGATTGTAATAATTATCAAATTTAAAGTGGGCTTGGTTTATGGCCCGTTCTCACCCCATGAGATGTATCCCTAATTGCCATGGATATTTATTTGTAAATATTAGTATAGTGGATGATCAAGATTGGAAGATGGTGGCCATGATGATTATGAAGATCGAAGACATGTAAATATTGGAAGCTTATGTAATAGTTGCATTTGCATCCCGTGCATTTCCCTAGGATTGGACCTAGGCCCGTGTTTAGCTCACACGGGCCATTAGTATTGGGGCGATTGATCATCCTTGTTTGTTTACTGTTTATAATATATGCATGATATGTTATAAATAATGAGTATGTGCGTTATTATTATGATAATAACAAAGTTGCATGAATCCGACAAACATACGATCAAACATGGCGAGCTTTTAAATAAAATTAATGATGAGACCTTTCAAAATTAAAAACCCTCATTTTGAATAAGATTCAAAATTAATATCAAGCCCGAAAAGGGGAATTATAAATTTGTTTATAATTTCCTTGTCTTCCATCGACAATGGGTGCATGATGAACGCTACCCGTACTCGGGGCTCGGCTCATATTATTGGGGGAGCTTTGGGTGCCGGAAAGCTGTGACATCCATTGACATGGTGATGTGAACTACGTGGAACTCCCATGATTTCGGCTCATATTATTGAGGGAACTCATGGCGACCGTCCATTAAGGTTCAACATCGATGGGTAAGGCTTGACACGTGAAGATGAACGACGTCATATTATTGGGTCCTAATCAAACGTGAGATAAAAGTTTACGTAGAGGGTTGCATTGTGATGCAATTGGAAACTACCTTTTAGGAATTGTGATTGGCTGATATTATTCGGGATCATAATTCGCTAATTGGACCTTACGTACCTACTGAGGAAAGGAGTTTCCTGTTTTCACTAGAGGGTAGTGAAAGATGTCAAAACAGTGGGAGCAAATATTTATGAAGTAAAAGTCCAAACTTCATATCTTACTAAATATTTTAAAATAGTCACCAACATTTATCTGTTTTTACTTTTCAGTACAAATTGATAATGTCTTCGATTCGCAATCCGATATCCGTAATACTCGACAAACACATATTAACTGGACCTAATTACCTCACTTGGCTAAGAAACCTGAAAATCGTCTTGAATTCGGAAAGGGTAGCATATACACCGACTGAGTCGCCCCCTGTTGAGGCTCCGACTGACTGCAATCCTGAGGAATTGCAGGCTTACAAGGAATGGTGTGACCATGACTTGATAGCCAGGTGTTATATGATGACTTCTATGAATGATGAGCTGCAGAGGCGTTTTGAGGATGCAAAGAATGCTGCTGACATTCATTTGCACCTCAAGGAGCTCTATGGAGAGCAAACACGTCCTCTTAGGCATGCTACCGTCAAGGAGCTGATCACTTTGCACATGCGAGATGGGGCCTCGGTCCATGAGCATGGCCTGAAGTTGATCGGGCTCGTGGACAAGCTCGTTGGCATGGATCTGATCTTGCCTTCGGAGTTGACCACCGACGTGTTGCTCTTATCGCTTCCTAGCTCATTTGATCCTTTTGTGGTGAACTTCAACATGAACAAGCTAGAGCCGACCCTTGAGGAGTTGGTGAATATGCTTGTTACGTTTGAATCCACCATCAAGAAAGAGAAGTTGGTTCTTTATGTGGGTTCTTCATCTGGTACGAAGATTGATCCACTTGGGAAGGGAAAGAAGTGTTCTTTCCAACGTCCCAAGAAGAACGTGCCCTTGTTGAGGCAATCTCCGAATCCCGTCGTGGCAGCCACACCAGTTAAGGCTGACAAGACTAGTGATGTTTGTCATCACTGCAAGAAGCCTGGACATTGGAGGCGAAATTGCAAGGAATATCTGGCCCAGAAGAGTTCTGGAAACGGTATGTTCTAAATTGAAGTAAACATTTCAATTAACTCTACTTCTTGGGTATTAGATACCGGTTATGGATCACATCTCTGTAATGTGTTACAGGTGATGGGAAGAAGTAGAAAGCTTAAGGAAGGTGTGACCTTCTAGAAGATGGGCAATGGAGCAAGAGTTGCTGCCAAGGCTGTTGAAGATGTTTACTTATTGTTGAACAATAGTTTTAAGTTAATTTTATGAGATGTTTTGTTTGTACCTAATTTTGTGAAAAACATTGTTTCCATTTCTATGCTGATAAAAATGGATATTCTTGTTTATTTTGCAAAGGTGTTTGCAACATTTACATGAATGAATGTTTGATTAGTACTGGTGAACTTGAAAACGATCTCTATAACTTAAAATTAAAAGATATTCCATTAAATGTCCATTCAAAGGCATACACCATATGAGATATGGATGGGTAAGCCTCCTAAGTATTCTTATCTTAGAATATGGGGGTGCCCTGCTTATGAAGCAGGTAGTGGGAGATAAATTGGATAGTCGATCCATTTTATGCTACTTTGTGGGATATCCAAGGAATTCAGTTGGATATCATTTCTATCATCCTCAAGAAACAAAGGTGTTTGTTTCTAGGAATGCAACCTTTTTGGAAAGGGAATTTCTATTGGATAGAAAATGGGAGATGATAGAACTCGAAGAGGTTCGAGAGACACCCACAATTATAGAACCCACAACCGAAGAGCCAAGTGAGGAGATACAAGCTCCTAAAAGATCCGAGAGAGTCTCGAGACCACCTATAAGGTATGGTCAGCTTCTTGAAGAGGGCCATGATGAGCCTAACCATGGATGTGATCCAAGGACCTTCAAGAAAGCGTTATCTGATGCCGATTCATCCAAATGGCTTGAAGCTATGGAATCTGGGATGAATTCCATGCATTCGAACCAAGTGTGGGATCTTATAGATCCACCTGAGGGAAAGGTTCCCATAGGGACTTGGGACGGATGGGAAGGTATTGACCTTCAAGGCGCGATTGGTGACAAAAGGATATACTCAAAGACAAGGAGTTGACTTTGAGGAAACCTTTTCACCAGTTGCAATGTTCAAGTCTATAAGGATATTGCTAGTCATAGCTGCATAGTATGACTATGAGATATGGCAGATGGATGTCAAGACAGCCTTTCTTAATGGGGATATTAAGAAAGTGATTTACATGTCTCAAACCTGGAGGGTTTACATCTATCGGAAGTGAGCATATGGTATGCAAACTTCAAAGATCTATTTATGGTCTAAAGCAGGCATCTAGGAGTTGGAACCTTAGATTCGATAGTACAATCAAAGAGTTGATTTACTAAGAATCCTGAGAAACCCTGTGTATAAGAAGGTCAGTGGGAGTGTTGTGACATTCCTGGTGCTTTATGTTGATGACATTCTACTCATTGGGAATGATGTAGGAATGTTGCAATCAACTAAGATATGGTTAGCGAGTAAGTTCTCGATGCAGGACTTGGGTGAAGCATCTTTTGTATTGGGATACAGATCTATAGAGATAGATCGAAAAGATTGCTTGGTCTCACCCAGTCCACATACATTGATACCATCGTGAAGCGGTTCTCGATGGATAAGTCCAAGAGAGGACATCTACCAATGTGTCATGGCGTGTCCCTATCCAAGTCTGTCTTTCAAGACTGATGCAGAGATAGCGGCGATGACAAAGCATTCCTTATGCATCTGCGATTGGTAGCATCATGTATGAGATGATATCTACACGTCCTGACGTCGTTTTCGCACTAAGTGTAGTGAGTAGATATCAATCGAACCCTGGTCTTCCACACCTGAAAGCTGTGAAAGACATCCTCAAGTAGTTGAGAAGGACCAATAAATTGTTCTTGGTCTATAGGGTGGAGAACTAAAATTGGAAGGCTATACCGACTCTAGCTTCCAAAGCGATATCGATGACTCGAAGTCAACCTCTGGGTTTGTATTCATGCTCAATGGTGCTGCTGTCTCTTGGAAGAGTTCCAAGCAAGACAATACTGCGGATTCCAGCACAGAGGCCGAATACATTGTTGCATCAGATGCAACAAGGGAGGCTGTTTGGATAAGGAATTTCGTCTAAGAGTTGGACGTCATTCCTAATGGAGTTGCTCCTGTCCCGGTGTTGTGTGACAACACGGGAGCTTTAGCTCAAGCAAAGGAGCCAAGGTCTCATCAGAAGTCCAAACATGTATTGAGTAAGTACCACATCCTTGGAGAGATTGTGGAAAGAGGAAGAAGTGTCTTTTGACATAGTCGGCTCCGCAGATAATGTTGTTGATCCACTAGCTAAGCCTTTACCTGGACCATTATTCGACAAGCATCGCGAATCAATGGGTTTAAAGCATATGGGTAGTTGGCTCTAGTGCAAGTGGGAGATTGTTAGAGTAGGTGCCCGTCGAGCCAATTGTTGGCCGAATGTTCACAATGAAACTCTATGTATAAGCAATCTTTATTTTAGTCATATTTGATATTATTATTTTGGCACATCTTTATCTGTATACCCATGCTAGTTGCATAGATAAAGCCCTTGAATATACAAATAGTAGAAAGAATATGAGATGCTCATATGATGAGTATCATGAAACTCATATTTGTAATACTGTATATTCTAAACGGTTCCTAGTCGATTCAGCCGCCACTAAGAAGGTTATAGGCCGCTCGAGTTAGAGACTAGTATCTGCGATGTGAGTACCATGTTTCATTGGTAGGGGACATTGTGATGTCCGAACATGCAGATAGGTGCTCCTTGTAGAGTGCACTGAACAACCCTCCATAAAAGGATTTTCCAAGTGGTTCTCACTTATCGAGTGGAAATGTCCTAGTTTATGGTTGTACAGAATTAGTCCTTATGACCCGGGACAACATTGAGACTCTATGTGCTAGAATTACACTTTGACTTGTTTACCGACTCTCATGGGGTCATCAGGTGGCAAGGTTGGGTGTTCTGTCGAAACACATAGGAGTCGATGCATTGTAGTCGGGGATTCACCGCTTACCTTCGGGTATGGATATCCTATGTGTTATCATGTGTATGTAGGTTGAAATCTCTAGCCAGAGTATGGTGGTAATTATGAAAGGGGTTTCATAGATTACACCATCGATGCAACTACGACATGACACATAGTATCGATTCATTGACAACTCTCGATAAACCAATGGTTGTCGAATCGGTCGGGATATATGAGTTGAAGGGACCGTACTGTACGCTAACCATAATTGAATGGTTCTTGCAGGCACTATCATTTGATACCTAGGGAATCATGTAAGCGATGCTGCTAGGCGTTTAACATGATTGGTTGGGTACTATCAGACTTGAGTTCTGACGTTCTTGTTATCAAGGTGTTGATAAGTAAGAATGGAGCAATTGGGGTATGCTCATATAAGGACATGTTTAGTCCGAATCACATGGAGATGTGAACCCACGGCTAGTCGTATCAATGAACCATTGAGGGCCACACAAGTGCTAGCTTTCTAGATCCCGTTGAGAAGTACAAATAGTTCAATGTGTTGAACGGCTTATAAAGGAGTTTATAAGCGTAAGGAAAATTAGAAGTATGACTTCTATAAAGGAGAAAATAGTTCAATGTGTTGAACGGCTTATAAATGAGTTTATAAGTGTAAAGAAAAATAGAAGTATGACTTCTATGAGAGAAATGTAAATTTTGATTTATGGAAGTGTTCCTAAATTAAAATTTGGCCGAGTGAATAATATATTTGAAAATTGTGATTTTCATAAGCATTATTATGGACTAAATTAAATTAATTCAAGTGTTGAATTAATTAAACACTAGTGGACCTAGTAGAGTCCAAATAATTAAATTAATTCAAGTGTTGAATTAATTAAATTATATTGAGTCTTGTAGAGCTCAATTTAAATTAATTATTTAACTAGTGGGACTTGGGTAAATTCAAGTAATGTTTAATTAGTCTCAAATATGTTTGAGATAATTAAATTTAGTCCATGGTTTTTATTTTGATAAAAACCATATAATATGAATGCATGGGAGGTGAAAGGTTGGGAGACTACTTTTTGAGTTTTCAAGGCATGGCATGCAACTTTATGCCTCAACTTTTCAAGGACCAAGACAAGTCTCCCTTCCCCATTCTTGCACACACTATGGCCGAAATTCCTCCATCTTTTCTCTCCATTTTTCTCTCATTTTTGTGTTCTTCAATTGTTGAAGAATACACACACTTCTCTTTGAAAAATCCTTATATTTTTCTAGTGCAAAATATGAGGGGATCTACCTAGTTGGTGGTGGGCCTAATTTGAAGGAAAGATTCAAGAAGAAAGGAGGAGAGCTTGTAGATTTATCTTCCATTCAAGAGCCAAGTTGTTTACAACTTGGTTGGTGCCATCATAAACCTCAAGAGGTTGATAGGTAACGATTTTCTTACACCCTATGTATGACATTATGAATGTGTTTTTATTGTATTTGCTACACTTAGTCATGGTGGCCGAAAATTTTAGTTAAAAGTTTTAGATTTTTGAACTTCCGTTGCGCTTCCGGTCACCGTAACCGATCACCTTTCACATAATCTATACAATAAGTCTCAGCCCTCCTCTGATCATATCCCTCTGATCCAGACTCGGTTCTGATTCAGGCTTAACAATTACATGCTGCAATCAACTCAGATACAAACAACATGTAATAGGGAAAACAGTAAATCATGCTAGCACCCATAATGTAATTCAACATTATAATAAATCTCATGCTAGCAATCACATGCAAGGAAGAAAGTTCAATCTACCCCACTCATTCTCTACTATCTCCGTCTAAAAGATCTATCAACTCTGACTATCTCAATCTAAAGGATCTAATGCTCTGATACCACCTGTTGTGGGGACCCGGACGCTAATCATCTTCTTAATCATCGTTGGGATTTAATTATCAATTCTGATAAACAGGGTCTAAAAATTTTTCTTTTTAAAATGTAAATGCGGAAGGTAATGGAATCTAAATAATATACATCTCAGTATAAAATACCATTTCAGTATAAAAGTACAATAATATACAATCTAAGTCTAAGGTTCGGTTACTAAGTTCATGTAATAAACCAAATCTCATTAAGTTCGGAATCACCACAGCTAACTCTTCTTCTCTCCTCATCCCTCTTGACTCCGATCCAGCCCCACCTGTGGTCATGCATGCAACATACAAAACAAGACACAACCGGATAACTCCGGTGAGAAAAATCCCAGTATAAAACATGGTAAGCATGTATAGAAACAATCTAAATCATAAAATCATGCTATCATGATCATATCAAAAGTAATAGATTTCAAATCTATGAAATCTAATCAAAATAAGCATGCAACTCAATTCAGATAAACATGCAATTTAAATCAAATCATATAAACATGCTGACATAACTGAAAGCAATAAATATGGGTTTCATAGTCTATGAAACCACATCCAAACACAATGCAGTTCTACTA